>NC_072411.2:88181060-88484090 GCF_028858775.2 Pan troglodytes
TTCATTTGCTTTTCTGATCCCAATAAAGGTTCTCTTCCTGTACTGCCTTCCATAAAATTATACCTTCAGGAAAACCCTACAGGAAACTTCTCTGAAAAGGCAAGCTACTTGGTGTCCATTAAAGAGACCTCCAACTCATTACAGCTGTCTGTTTGATATCATTACAGAGCCCTTCCATGAATAAGGGATAGCATAAAGCCCCTAAAAAACAATGAAAGTCACACAATAATTGCCTCAGAAATGAAGAGATAGCAAGCAAAAAATTACTGAACAGTGTGGTAATACATTGATAGAATTATGAATGAGAGAGGATCCTAGAGAGAGTAGTTTAGGTTAAATTTAAGTCTTGAAGTCAAAGCAGAACTGACTAAGCGGGAATGGACAGATAAACATTTCAGCAAGGGCAGTAGCAAGGAAATTAAGAAATGATTTGTTTGAATTTTAAAAGCGTGCTTTGGGTGTGGGGCTAGAGCTTGATTATCATCACACCTTTCTCACTTGGCAAATGATCAATTAAGTTATATATCTCTCAAAAATTATTATTTGGGAGGAAAACTATTGATTTTACCTCAGAATGCTGCTGGAAAATTGAAAAGGAAAAAATCGTAGCACATTTTAATGTTTATACTCTGAACTGTCTCTCCTCCACTTTAGGAATTTTATTTTAATTATTACATTTTATACATATATTATACTATAGTAACTGTGGTGGGCTGAATTCTGTCCCCCTAAAATTCATATATTGAAGCCCTAACCCCCAATGTGACTATATTTGGAGCTAGGGTCTTTAAAAAGGTAATTAAAGGTAAATAAAGTCATAAGAACAGGAACGTAATTCAATAGGACTGGCGTCCTTATAAGAAGCGGAAGGAATACCAGGGGTGCATGTGTAGAGAAAGGGCCATGTGAGGACACAGACTTCTTTCCTTAGCTTGCAGGTGGTTACCTTCTCTCTAGAAGTCTTAGGAGGAACCAAATCTGCCAATGCCTTGATCTTGGAGGTCCAGCCACCAGAATAGTGAGAACATATAATTTTGTTGTTTAAGCTACCCATGTATGGTATTTTGCTATGGCAGTCCTAGCAAGCTAATATAGGAACCCACGTAACAAAAACTAAGTTGCTCTTCAAAAATGATAAATTTTGGTGAGAGAATTTTTATCATGAAGGGAACAATGATTTTCACTTATATGCAATTTAATTCAATAGCTTTTAAGCACTTGGTTCCAGGAACTATGTTAGAAGTTGAAACAACGACCAATTTTAAAATTACTTATACAATGAAGGATTTCTGTAACTGTTTTCTCACAATTATCTGTGAAGAATTATAATCCTCACATTAGAAAAAAAAAAAATGGTAGGATGCAGAGCACTTAAAGAATGCAGCCAAGATTTCTCATTTGGGCCGGAAAAGCTAGCCCCAAACACTGATTCTCTGGAAAAAAAAAAAAACACACACACACACACACAAACCAAACACAAATTCTTACTGTTTTGCCACAGACACAAATTCTTACTGTTTTGCCACCGTTAAGTCTACCTCACATTAAGGAATTTTTGTTTTCAAAGTAGAGAACCAGTCATGAAGTCAAGTTAAAGGCTGTAAACCAAATGTTTATTATAAGGTCATATAAATGGGTGGAAAGCTTAAAGTTTCATAAATTTACTCTACTCTGTGTACTGGGCTAACAAAACACATATTTTATTTGTTTTTGTCATTTTATTGTTTTGCTCAATACACTTCTGCACTTTACCTGTGAGAAATCAAAAGAGTTTTAGACAGATAATCTAACATGCAGAAGAAATCTAGATATATTGCCAGTCACTTTCATCTTCTCCTGTAATAAAATATTATTTCCTTCAAAAAAACACCATAAGTATTTTTCAAGTTCCACTAGATCCATTTTCAAAAAATTATCTTATATATTATTTGCTATCCACTGGCCTTGACTCATCCCCATTTTCCCTCAATTTAGAGTTTATCAGTGTTATTAGCATTGCTTTACAGTTATATTTCTTTATGAGATAGATTGTTTTAAAATAATTAAATGAAAGCAGAGCAGAGAAATGAGTTTAGTGGCAATAATTTAGAGAACTTTTCACTGTAAAGCGAATTCAATTCTTCAAAAAACATCACAAAATATGACCAAAATATGTGGAGATAAACTAGATAAATTCTGCAAAAACTCTAAGCATGTATTTATTCAAAAAAATCTCAGTGCTTATGGTAATGCACCAGGCCCTAGGGGTAAATGTAAACTAATTATGATTCCTGTCCTTAAATATGCAGTCTAACAATTATTACATGCCAGGTAATAAATGCTTGGAATGTCCTGGGAGCAGACAGTGGAGGCACCTAAATTAAAATGCAGAGTCAAGGAAACCTTGCTAGAAGAAGTGGCCAATGAGCTGAGTTTGAAGAATGAACAGACATTGGTTAGTCAACAAGAAAATGAAATTTCAGTTAGAGAAAATATCATTTGAGAAAGGGGAAAGGAAATATAAAATAGCATTGCACAGTCAGAGATCCCTTAAGACTCAGTATGGCTGGAGGAAAATATATGTAAGAATGAATAATTGAAAGTAATGTTATACATGTGGCATCGTATCATGAGAGATTATGTTTGCACTTTATCTTGGGAACAATGGGACTCTTTGGAGGTTTTAATAATTTTGTAATTTCTTTTCATCAGATTTGTATTTTAGAAGCTTTTCTGTGAAATGGTGTAGTGAATATGTTATACTCAATTTTGACAGAGAAGAAAGATGCTAACCTCCAAGCTGGTTAAGAGCTTTAGACTCATATAGTTACAGACCCAATAGGAAATCCTGTGTTTACCACTTACTCGGCAAAATTATTTGTGAGACATTGGACAAAATATATATAATATTTGGGGCTCAGCTTTTTTCACTTCAAAAATAGAAACAGGGGGCAGGGCCAAGATGGCCCACTTGAAGCACTAGCGTTAGGAGGCTCCTATCAAAGAAAACCGTAATAAGCGTGTGAATCATTCACAGGCAACCAATGTATCCAGGTTCTCTCATTGAAATTGACTAGAAGGCTGGCATGACCCACAGAGAGAAGGAAGAACAGTGTGGTACAGCAGCCCACCTGAGAGCCACACAAGGAAGGGGAACCCCCTGCCCCCACAGCCAAAGGAGGTGGTAAGTAAGCATGCTGCCCAGCCAGGGAAACTGTGCTTTTTCCATGGAACTGTGCAACCCATGGATTGAAAGATCCCACTCGCAAACCCACAGCACTGAGGCCTAGTGTCCCAACCCTGAACGCACAAATTCTTAGAACCTCTCAGCTAGAATCTGCTTAAGTCTATCAAACTCCCAGCGGGAGGGGTGACCAGCACGGACTGTGGCTGCCTGCTGTCTAAGCCCTTTGAGCTCCTTTGGGGAGGGGAAGCAGCTTGCACTGGGACTCGAAACTGCCTAACCTGCTAAGCTTCCTGGGCGGGGGAATGGTGGCTCCCATTTCTATAGCTCCAGAATATGCTTTTTTCCCCTGATGGAGGTGGGGAGGCTGGACGGCTAGGTCCCAAGACTTGTCCCCACAGCCCAACACACCAGCTTTGGTAGTCTGCAACCAGAGTGCCTCTTCAGGCCTAACCCTGACCCATCCATCCTCAGTGGGTGGAGCTTCCCTGCAGGATCTCCAATAACTCCAGCCAGAGGCTCCCGGACAGAATTAGAATCTCCCTGGGCCTGAGCCCCTAGGGGAAGGGGTGGCCAAAGTCTCTGTGGACCAGCAGACTTAGCCTCTCTTCCTGTAGTTCTGAGTAATCTGGGCAGCCCAGACAAGTGGGTTTCCCCCAAGCGAAACATACCCTTTCCACCAAGGGACAAAGTGCTTCATTAAACAGGTCCTGCTCCCCATGCCACCCAACTGGATGAGACCCTCCAACAGGGGTTATCAGACACCCTATACAGGATCAATTCTACTGACATCAGGTTGGTACCACTCAAGGTCAGAGGTCCCAGAAGAAAGGGCAGGCACCCATTTTTGCTGCTCTCCAGCCTCCTTGAGTGACATCTCTACACAGGGGTGAAAATCAGATGAACAGGTCCTGAAGTGAACCCCCAGCAAACTGCAGTAACCCTACAGAAGAGGGACCTCACTATTGAAAGTAAAACAAGGCCGGGCGTGGTGGCTCACATCTGTAATCCCAGCACTTTAGGAGGCCAAGGCGGGTGGATCACCTGGGGTCGGAAGTTTGAGACCAGCCTGACCAACGTGAAGAAACCCCGTCTCTACTAAAAATACAAAAAATTAGCCAGGCATGGTGGCATATGCCTGTAGTCCCAGCTACTTGGGAGGCTGAGGCAGGAGAATTGCTTGAACCCAGGAGGCGGAGGTTGCAGCAAGCCACGATCGTGCCACTACACACCAGTCTGAACAACAGAGCAAGACTCCATTTTAAAAAAAAAAGAAAAGAAAAAGAAAAAAAGAAAGTAAAACAAATAAACAGAAAGTGACAACAACAGCATCAACAAAAACCACAACAAAAAGGCCCCCACAAAAACCCCATCCAAGGGTCAGCAGCATCAAAGACCGAAACTGGACAAACTCTTGAAGATGAGAAAGAATCAATGAAAAAATGGTGAAAACCCAAAAGGCCAGAGTGCCTCTTCTCCTCCAAATGATCGCAACGTCTCTCCATCAAGGGCACAGAACTGGATGGAAGATGAGACGGACAAATTGACACAAGTAGGCTTCAGAAGATGGGTAATAAAAAAACTATGATGAGCTAAAAGAGCATGTTCTAACCCAGTGAAAAGAAGCTAAGAACCTTGATAAAAGGTTAGAAAAATTGCTAAGTAAAATGACCAGTTTAGAGAGGAACATAAACGAATGGATGGAGCTGAAGACTGAACCTACCATTGGTTGGAGTACCAGAAGGAGACAGGGAGAATGGAAACAAACTGGAAAAGACACTTCAGGATATTATCCAGGAGAATTTCCCCAACCTAGCAAGACAGGCAAACATGCAAATTCAGGAAATGCAGAGAACACCATTAAGATACTCCACAAGAAGATCGACCTCAAGACATATAATCATCAGATTCTCCAACATCAAAATGCAGGAAAAAGTAATAAGTGCAGCCAGAGAGAAAGGCCAGGTCACCTACAAAGGGAAGCCCATCAGACTAACAGCACACCTCTCAGCAGAAGCTCTACAAGCCAGGAGAGATTGGGGGCCAATATTCAACAATCTTAAAGAATTTTCAACCCAAAATTTCATATCCAGCCAAACTAAGCTTCATCAGTGAAGGAGAAATAAAATCCTTTCCACACAAGCAAATGCTGAGGGATTTCCTTACTACCCGGTCTGCCCTGCAAGAGCTCCTGAAAGCAACACTAAATATGGAAAAGAAAAACTGGTACAAGCCACTGCAAAAACACACCAAAATATAAAGATCAATGACACTATGAGGAAACTGCATCAACTAGTGTGCAAAATAACCAAAGAGCATCATGATGACAGGATCAAATTCACACTTAACAATACTAACCTTAAATGTAAATGGGATAAATGCCCCAATTAAAGGACACAGACTGGCAAATTGGATAAGGAAACAAGACCCATTGGTGTGCTGTATTCACGATACCCATCTTATGTGCAAAGACACACACAGGCTCAAAATAAAGGGATGGAGGAAAATTTACCAAGCAAACGGAAAGCTGAAAGAAGGTCTCATAAAACAGACTTTAAGTGAACAAAGATCAAAAAAGACAAATAAGGGCATTACATAATGGTAAAGGGAACAATTCAACAAGAAGAGCTAACTATTCTAAATATATGCACCAAATACAGGAGCATCCAGATTCATAAAACAAGTTTTTGGAGACCTACAACGAGACTTAGGCTCCCACACCATAATAGTGGAAGACTTCAACACACCACTGTCAGTATTAGACAATCAATGAGACAGAAAATTAACAAGGATATTCAGGACTTGAACTCAACTCTAGATTAGGTGAACCTAGTAGATGTCTACAGAACTCTCTCCCCCAAATCAACAAAATATACATTATTCTCCGTGCCACATGGCACTTATTCTAAATCCACCACATAATTGGAAGTAAAACACTCCTCAGAAAATGCATAAGAACTGAAATCATAACAATCAGTCTCTCAGACCACAGTGCAAACAAATTATAACTCAGAATTAAGAAACCCACCCAAAACCACACAATTTCATGGAAATTGAACAACCTGCTCCTGAATGACTCCTGGGTAAATAATGAAATTAAGGCAGAAATCAAGAAGTTCTTTGAAACCAATGAGAACAAGGAGACAATGTACTGGGATCCATGGGACACCACTAAAACACTGTTAACAGGGAAATTTATAGCACTAAATGCTCACATCAGAAAGCTAGAAAAATCTCAAATCGACACCCTAACATCACAATTAAAAGAGTTAGAGAGGCAAGAGCAAACTAATCCAAAAGTCAGCAGAAGACATGAAATGACTAAGATCAGAGAAGAAAAGAAGGAGATAGAGACACAAGAAACACTCCAAAAAATCAACAAATCCAAGAGGTGGTTTTTTGAAAAAATTAACAAAATAGATAGACCACTGGCTAGACTAATAAAGAAGAGAGAGAAAAATCAATCAGACACAATAGAAAATGATAAAGGGAATATCACCACTGATCCTACCAAAATACAAACTACCATCAGAGAATTCTATAAACACCTCTATGCAAATAAACTAGAGAATCTAGAGAAATGGATAAATTCCTAGACTCACACATCCTACCAACACTACACCAGGAAGAAGTTGAATTCCTGAATAGACCAATAACAAGCTCTGAAATTGAGGTAGTAATTAATAGCCTACCAGTGGAAAAAAAAAGTCCAAGACCAGACGGATTCACAGTTGAATTCTACCAGAAATACATAAAGGAGATGGTACCATTCCTTCTGAAATTATTCCAAACAATTGAAAAGAAGGGACTCCTCCCTAACTCATTTTATGAAGCCAGCATCATCCCGTTACCAAAACCAGGAAGAGGCACAGTTAAAAAAAAGAAAACTTCAGGCCAATCTCCCTGATGAACACTGATGCAAAAATCCTAAATAAAATACTGGCAAACTGAATCCAGTAGCACATCATAAAACTTAACCACTACAATCAAGTCGGATTTATCCCTGGGATGCAAGGCTGGTTCAACATTCACAAACCAATAAACATAATCCATTGCATAAACAGAATCAAAACCAAAAACCACATGATTATCTCAGTAGATGCAGAAAAGGCCTTTGATAAAATTCAACATCCCTTCATGTTAAAAACTCTAAATAAACTAGGTATTGATGTAACATATCTCAAAATATTAAGAGCTATTTATGACAAACACACAGCTAATATACTGAATGGGTAAAATCTTCTCTCACCATTCCTATTCAACATAGTATTGGAAGTTCTGGCCAGGGCAATCAGGCAAGATAAAGAAATAAAGGATATTCAGATATGAAGAGAGATAGTCATGTTGTCTCTGTTTGCAGAACACATGATTTTATATTTAGAAAACCCCATCATCTCAGCCCAAAAACTTCTTGAATTCATAAACAACTTCAGCAAAGTCTCAGGATATAAAGTCATTGGACACAAATCACAAGCATTCCTTTACACCAACGACAGGCAAGCAGAGAGCTAAATCATGAATGAACCCCCGTTCACAATTGCTACAAAGAGAATAAAATACCTAGGAATACAACTAACAAAGGATATGAAGATATGAAGGACCTCTTCAAGGAGGACTACAAACCACTCCTCAGGGAAATAAGAGAGGACACAAACAAATGTAAAAACATTCCATGCTCATGGATGCAAAGAATCAATATCATGAAAATGGCCATACTGCCCAAAGTAATTTACAGATTCAATGCTATTCCCATCAAACTGCCATTGACTTCTTCACAGAATTAGAAAAAACTATTTTAAATTTCATATGGAATCAAAGAAGACCCTGTATAGCCAAGACAATTCTAAGCAAAAAACAAAGCTAAAGGCATCATGCTACCTGACTTCAAACTATACTACAAGGCTACAGTAATCAAAACAGCATGGTACGGGCACCAAAATAGACATATAGAATGGAGCAGAACAGAGACTTCAGAAATAACATCATGCATCTACAACCATCTAATCTTCGACAAATCTGACAAAAACAAGCAATGGGGAAAGGATCTCCTATCCAGTAAATGGTGCTGGGAAAACTGGCTAGCCATATGCAGAAAACTGAAACTGGACCCCTTCCTTACACCTTATACAAATATTAACTCAAGATGGATTAAAGACATAAATGTAAAAACCCAAACCATAAAAACCCTGGAAGAAAACCTAAGCAATACAATTCAGGACATAGGTGTGGGCAAAGGCTTCATGACAAAAACGCCAAAAGCAATTGCAACAAAAGCCAAAATTGACAAATGGGATCTCATTAAACTAAAGAGCTTCTGCACAGCAAAAGAAACTATCATCAGAGTGAACAGGCAACCTACATTATGGGAGAAAATTTTTGCAATATACCCATCTGACAAAGGTCTAATATCCAGAATTTACAAAAAAACTTAAACATGTTTACAAGAAAAAAACAACCAACCACATCAAAAAGTGGGCAAAGGATATGAACAAACACTTATCAAAGGAAGACATTAAAGTGGCCAAAAAACATATAAGAAAAAGCTCAACATCATTGATCATTAGAGAAATGCAAATCAAAACCACAATGAGATACCATCTCACGCCAGTCAGAATGGTAATTATTAAATAGTCAGATCTATTAAACAATAGATGATGGCAAGGCTGTGGAGAAATAGGAATGCTTTTACACTGCTGGTGGGAATGTAAATTAGTTCAACCATTGGGGAAGACAGCATGGCGATTCCTCAAGGACCTAGAACCAGAAATATCATTTGACCCAGGAATCCCATTACTGGGTATATACCCAAAAGAATATAAATC
This sequence comes from Pan troglodytes, assembly GCF_028858775.2. Classification (NCBI taxonomy): domain Eukaryota; kingdom Metazoa; phylum Chordata; class Mammalia; order Primates; family Hominidae; genus Pan; species Pan troglodytes. The sequence goes on from NC_072411.2 coordinate 88,190,046, forward strand.
ATCCTACTATAAAAACACATGCACATGTATTTTTATTGCAGCACTATTTGCAATAGCAAAAACATGGACTCAAACTAATTGTCTATCAATTATAGGCTGGATAAAGAAAATGTGGTACATATACACCATGGAATAATATGCAGCCATAAAAAGGAATAAGTTCGGGGACATGGATGAAGCTGGAAGCCATCATCCTCAGCAAACTAACACAGGAACAGAAAACCAGACACTTCACGTTCTCACTCATATGTGGGAGTCAAACCTTGAGAACACATGGACACAGAGAGGAGATCATCACACACAAGGGCCTGTTGGTGGGTGGGGTTTGAAGGGAGGGAACTTAGGGGATGGGTCAATAGGTGCCGCAAACCACCATGGTACATATATACCTATGTAACAAACCTGTACATTCTGCACATGTAGCCCGTTTTGTTTTAGAAGAAAAAAATTAGAACTAGTAATAGCACTTACATCATGAGCTTATTGTGAAACTTAAATGAGAGAAAACATGTCAGGCTTTTAACTATAATTATTGTTTAGTATATGTTTTATGTATTATCAATAATACTCTTGATAATTAATGTAAGCAACACAAAGACAATGACAGTAAGAATGGAGAGAGATCAAGAATATAGAATCAAAAAAGCTTGATTACTCTTTGGATATGATTGAGATGGGGTCCTGGATTACTATCAGTGTTTTGGTTTAGGTGGTTGGTACACCTTCACATCATTCACTAAGGCAGGGAGGAAAGAGGGATGACCAAGTTTAGAAGGAGATAATAAGTTCAGTTTGAAATACAGGAAATTTGAGACCCCTGTGGGATGATCACATGGAGATAATCAGAAAGTAGTTGGATGTAGGTCAAGTGTTCTGGACTGCAACATAATCAATATAACAGGAAGAGTATATAGATTCAAAGGCACATAACGCCTAGGGTAGAAGCCATAAGAATAAATACACTTGAAAGGGTAATTAAATAAAAATATACAAAGAAGACTATAAACAAATTATGACAAAAGTATTTTTTAAAGTTATGTTTATTTTTAAAAAAAAACCCTGAGGTAAAAGACAGTCTCAAAGAATTAGCAATAAAACATGTCAAATGCCATAGGACAATCTGGTAAGATAAGGACAATCACTAATCTACTGTCTTTGGCAACATGGAAGTAATTGATGATTTCCTTCATAATGAATAAATTACTTTACAGTCTCTATTCTTACATTTGTTCCCCATATAAATTAAAAATTAAAAGTCCTAACTTTTGGATATTTTCTGAGAATTCTACTTTAAAAATGTATAAATCTGAACTGCTGAGAGATAGTTATTATATAATTTTTAAAATGTTTGCATTATTTACTGGTATTATTTATTTACTTTTAATTCACCACCACCTTCCCAAGGGCATTATAAAAGTGTCCCTGAATTTTTCAAGGGGCAGTTAAACATAAACTTAGAGATAGCTCTTTTAAAATTGGGAAAGAGAAGCTTATATAGTTCATAAATCAAGACCACTGGTAATGACAACCATTTAAATGCAATAAGTCAACTCAGATCAGAAAGTCACCTTAAAATAACACATTTTAAGCTTAGTCTATGAAGAACTGTGGGAGGTTGACTATTGGTGACTTCATCTGTAGAAGTGAAAATGTCCTGATTAGATCACCAAAGAAACACATGCAAATTGATTTCCAATATCCCACTATTCAGCACTCCTAAAAGGGTATACAGAAAATAACAAACTAAAAATAAGACATTAGTTTTTCTCTAAATCCCTCTTAATTGTGCACTAGATCCCATCCCCTCTCACTTGCTCCAAGGATTCACTTCACAAACTCTACCCTCTTCTGAATCATTGATTTCACCCTTTCTGTTCTTCCATTAAAAATAAATGAAATTGAAATAAATATATTATTTTACTTGACTTGGTTTTATTTCTGTGCCAGTTCTTCCCTGTAGCCCTAATTTCTCTTCCTTCCTTTGCAGTAAAAATTATGTTTATATTTTCTGTCTCCAACTTCTTTCCTTACATTTTCTCTTAAACACACTGTAATAAAGGTTTCTGCCTATCCCTCTACCAAATTGCTTTGTTAATATCTCCAATAATCTGCGTGTTGCTAAATCTTTGTTGAGTTCAGTTATCATCTTCACTGGCCTACCAGCACCGGCCTTTGCCACAGTTGATATTTTCATTTTCCTTGATATACTTTCTTCACTTGGCCTCTCTCTACCACACTCAGGTTTTCTCCTCATCACTGCCTGCTGCTTTTGTTCCCTTTCTTGATTCCTTTTCTACCTGACCTCTCAAAGTTCTTCCATTGGCTTCTCCTTTCTTTCTACATTCTCTCTTCCTGTAACCTAAATCTCCACCATAACTTTAAAACCTATTTATATGTGGACAACCCTTAAAATTTTTATTTAGTCCAAACATTTTTCCGGAACTTTAGATTTAATAATATAAATGTCTTCTGGACATTTCAAACTCAGTATTTTGGAAATTGACTTTCTGACAGTTTCTCCAATCCTCTAGTCACAGACCAATTTTACCCCATCTCAATTGATCCAACCCTTCAGTTTCTCAGGCTAAAAATATCACAGTCATCCTGATCCTATGTTTCTTTCATGCCCCACATCTACTTATTTAGCAAAATCTATTGGCTCTACCTTCAAATATATCCAGCATGTTACCACTTTTCACCATCCTTATTTTATTCCACCAATCTTTCTCATCTAGTTTGCTGCAATTACCCCCAACTGCTCTACCAGCCTCTACCTTTGCAACCCCTACAATCTAGTCTCAATACAGAAATCAAATCATGTCATCACTTTCCTAAAACACTCCAAACAACTTCACACCTCAGAATAAAAAAGAAAACCCTTTCAATATCTGCAAGGGTATGCATATGTTTTTCTCCAACCCTTACCCTTTTGCTACTTCTCTAAGTGGTTCTTGCACTTTTGTCTCCCTGAATCTCTTGGCTCTATATGCAGTAGTCACTAGTTCCTTAAACAAAGCATGCCCGCTCCTTACAGCACCCCTACGTTGGCTCTTCACTCGGCCTTGAATGTTTTCCCTGCAAATAACTGCTTAGCTAACTCCCTCTTCTATCTCAAGATTTTGGCCAGATTTCAGATATAAATGAAGCCTACCCCAACCCCCATCTTTAAAATTGTACCCATCTCCAGATTCTCCCCCAGTCTCCTTTTTTTTTTGTAACTTTTTTATTATTCTCTACTCTTATCAGCTTTCAAAATGCTGCATAATTTATTACTTACTATATTTCTCTTTGTTTTTTGTCTCCCATTACAAGCTAAGGGAGTTTGGTCTGTTTTGTTCAACGATATATTCCAAGCACCTAGAGGAGGGTGTGGCACATAGTAGTAGATACAGAATAAATAAATAAATATCTGTTTTTGAGTGACTGTTTGAAAAACAATCTTGACTAACTTAAAATGCACTTGTTGCCCCTCCATCATTCCAAATTAAAGGTCAAACTGGAGGTTTCACTGGATTACTTTTAAATAGGTGCATAGCATTATAATCTGCGTTCATCCCTTTATAATTTGTCATTAAACAATACAACAAAAATGGGTAATGCTTAAAATTCCCTTGTTCTTATTGTTCAGTATCTAAGCATCACTATCGTTTTGGCAATAAAGTCTTATTTGTCAGATCATTTAAGATTTGTATTAATTGCAATCAAAACAATCCTTTAAAATAAACCTCCATATTTATACATCTATCGTATATACATGTAAATACTACTTTTGCTTAAAGAGATCTGAAATAAGATTCAACTAATGGCAAAAACAGTAATTCAAAGATGATTACATTTGGGGTAAATTTTTTATGTTTAATATTTTTCTGTATTGCTGAAATCATGTATTTGGTATATATAATTTTATAAAAAACAAAAATGTAATATTCTTTAAAGGATTAAAAGTACCACTAGAGGAATAGAAATGAGGTATGTAACTCCCAAACCACAAGAGGAGGATAAATGAGATATGAGGCAAAATCAAATAATTCAACAAAAGGCAGGCAGGGCTGAAAAAAAATACAATTAAAATAGAATGTAAAACAAAAATAAGCTTTAAAAACACCAAAACATCATTTTACTAAATCATAAAAGGTTTAACTATGTTAAGTCCCTTAGAAAAGATAAAGACTATCAGGTTTAAATATAAAATTTCTAACTTTGCTATATGTTATTTAAGATGAGGAAAGGTGAAAGCAAAGAGGAAATAAACTTCTTATTTCATGAAACAAGCAAAAGATGCTCCCTGTCAAAGCACCTCTTTCTTACAAATGATAGAGCATGTTCAAATCAACAAATCAAAGAAGAAAAATAATTTACAAGTATAAGAAAGAAAAATACTTTCATAATCATACAGTAATAAAAACAATTTATGTTGTAACATGTATTTTATTTGTATTACAATATAAACTATATTACCACTTATCATATGTACATTATTGTATAAAATTTTTACATATGATACTATAAAGACAAGATCAAGAGAATCAGATAATTCTTAGAATTAGCAAGGTTTCCAAATACAAAAATCAACGTACAAAAATCAATATATACTAGCACATCAAAAATAATAAAAAGAGAAATAAATATTTATAGTAGCAACAAAACTCTAAAGTAGCCAGGACATAATCAACCATGTACAAAATTATTATAGAATATATTTTTAAAGTCTATTAAATGATAAAAGGAAACTATTAAAAAAGACCTTTACAATATTGATGCCAATTTTTGCAAATTAATCTATATATTCAATGAAGTTTTAATGAATATTCCAGGAGGATTGGGGGAAGAAAATTGATAAACTAAGTTTTATCCAGGGGAAAAATATGATCTACCAAAGCTAAGATGATTTGGAAAAAGAAAACAAAAAGAGGAGATGTTTCCTGCTTAATTTTAAGTTATATTACAAAGCCTTGGTGAGTTCAATGGTGTTAAACTGGTGTAGAAAAGATAAACAAAAAATAATAATAATAAGCCAAATGGAGAAACCCAAAACAATCTATGTGTATACAGAACTTAGTAATTGAGAATATATGAGAATACTCCCTAAGAAAATAATGGAATATGTATTGAATGTTATTGAGAAATTCTCCTTAATCTATGAAGAAAAATAAAGATGGATCTGTTCCTCTCATCATAATCTAAAATGAATTTGACATCACTGGAAGGTCAAAATATAAAAGGTATAAAGTTAACAGAAGACAATAGGAGATTATTTTGTGATTATGGCTAAGGAAGAATGTATTAAACAAGACCCAAAAAGCAACAACTTCACAAAGTGACAACTTGACAGATTTTATCCTTTCAAAATAAAATATATTCGTTCGACACTAAAAACTAAATCAACAATTCTCAAAGTTCCATGATGAAACCTAGGGTAGAGATGGGGGTACCCAAGACCCCTTCATGGAGTTCATGAAGTTAAATTTATCTTTATAATACTCATACATCATTGCCTTTTTCACTGTGTTGATATTTTTCCTGATGGTGCACAAGCAATGATGGATAAAATTACTGGTGCCTTAGCTCAAATCATGGTTGCAATGCCAAGTTGTCCCAGTAGTCATTGAATTCTTCACTGCCACACACTCACAGTTACTTAAAAATGCCATTTTCACTGAACTTTCCTTGATGAAGCAATACAAATTAATAAAATTTAAAAATCTTGATAGCTGAGGAGTACACTTCTCTTAAATAGTCCATGTGAATAGATGAGAAGTATGTATAAAGCACTTCTGCTACACACTGAAGTACAACATTGGTCTCAAGCAAAAGTACTTGCATGATTGCTTAAATTTGGAGTTGAATTATTGTTCCTTTCATGGAAAAAATAACTACAGTTATTCAGACTCTACTATTTGGCAGACATCTTCAAAATGAATCAAGAAATTAACAGTATTTATTACCAATAATAAAATGCAAGAATTCAGGCAAAAGTTAGATTCCCAATTTTGTGATGAGATTAGTAGTAATATTAACAAAAACAGTTTGTGGGGATTTTATAATTAATGGGTCAACATTTGGAAAACCTACAGTAACTCAGTGTATCAAACATTTCTCAAGCGATCAATAAGTTACATTACATCATTTCTGGGTAAAAGATTGATCCAAAGTGCAACATAAATTAATAGATTTTAATGAAATAGAGTAAAAATGTTCATTAGCCTGGGTATAGATGCTCACACCTATAATCTCAGTACTTTGGGAGGCCAAGACCGGAGGATCACTTGAACCCAGGAGTTCAAAATCAGCCTGAGCAATATAGTGAGACTTCATGTCTATAAAAAATTTAAAAATTAGCCAGGCATTGCAGCACCCACCTGTAATCCCAAATGCTCAGGAGGCTGAAGTAGGATCGCTTGAGTTTATGAAACTTAGTTTGGCTGGATATATATTCAAGGATGTTAAGGAATAAAACTATGTAGGAGATGAAAAATGAAATGGCCATTTTAAGAAAGAGCTAAACTGATCTAATAGAGCTGAGAAGCTCACTTCAAGAATTTCAAAGTACAATTGCAAGTACTAACAGCAGAATTGACCAAGCTAAGGAAAGAATCTCAGAGCTCAAAGACCAGTCTTCCAAAATAACTCAGACAAAAATAAATTAAAAAACAATAAAGATGATTGAACAAAACCTCCAAGAAATATGGGATTATGGAAAGAGACCAAATCTAAGACTCACTGGTGTCTCTGAAAGAGAGAGAAAGCAAGTAACTTGGAAAACAATTTCAGGATATCATCCATGAAAATGTGGCCAACCTCACTAGAGAGGCCAACATTTACATTCAGGAAATACAGAGAATGCCTGTGAAATACTACACAAGAAGATCATCCCCAAGACATATAGTCATCAGATTCTACAAGGTCAAAATAAAAGAAAAAATGTTAAAGACAGCTAGAGAAAACAGGCAGGTCACCAGCAAAGGGAACCCCATCAGGCTAACAGCAAACCTTTCAGCAGAAACCCTACAAGTCAGAAGAGACTGGAAACCTATATTCAGCATTCTTAAACAAAAGAAATTCCAACCAAGAATCTTATATCCACCCAAAATAAGCTCCATAAGCAAAGGAGAAATAAGATCCTTTTCAGACAAGCAAATGCTAAGGGAATTCATTACCACCTTCCTTACAAGAGGTCTTGAAGGGAGTGCTAATTATGGAGAAGAAATATAGTTACCAGCCACTACAAAAGCACACTTAGGTAAATGGACCAAAGTCACATCATAAAGCAATCATACAAACTGGTGTATATAATAACTAGCTAACAACAGGATGACAGTACTAAATCTTCACATATCAATGCTAGCCTTGAATGTAAATGAGCTAAATGCCCCAATTAAAAGGCATTGAGTGGCAAGTTGGATAAAGAAATAAGACTCAATGGTATGATGTCTTCAAGAGACTCATCTTGTATGCAATGAAACCCGTAGGCTCAAAGTAAGAGAATAGAAAATAGATATATATAGAACTCTTCACCCAAAAAACAACAGAATATACATTCTTTTCATCTGCACATGGAACATACTCTAAAATCAACCACACAATCAGACATAAACAATACTCAGCAAATTCAAATAAAGAAAAAACAACAATTTGGGAGGCTGAGGTGGGTGGATCACCTGAGATTAGGAGTTTGAGGCCAGCCTGGCCAACACGGTGAAACCCCCTCTCTACTAAAAATACAAAAATTAGCTGGGAGCAATGGCAGGCACCTGTAATCCCAGCTACTCGGGAGGCTGAGGCAGGAGAATCACTTGAGCCAGGCAGGTGGAGGTTGCAGTGAGCTGAGATTGCGACATTGCACTCCAGCCTAGGCAACAAGAGTAAAACTCATCTCAAAAAAATAAAAAGAAAAAGAAAAGAAAAAGAAAAAACAATATCATATGAACCACACTCTAAGATCACAGAGCAATAAAAATGAAATCAATACGAAGAAAATCACTCAAAACCATACAATTACATGGAAATTAAACAACCTTCTCCTGAATGACTTTTGGGTAAATAATGAAATTAAGGCAGAAATAAAGAAATTCTTTGAAACTAATGAGAACAAAGATACAACATACCAGAATCACTGGGACACAGCTAAAGCAGTCTTGAGAGGGAAGTTTATAGCACTAAATATCCACTTCAAAAAGTTAGGCAAATCTTAAATTAATGACATTAACATCACAACTATAGGAACTAGAAAGGAACTAGAGAAACAAGAGCAAGCCGACCCCAAAGCTAGGAGAAGACAAGAAGTTACCCAAATCAGAGCTATACTGAAGGAAACTGAGATGCAAACAAACAAACAAACAAATAAAGATTAATTAATCCAGGATTTGGTTTTTTGAAAGAATTAATAAGATACAACAGACCACTAGCTAGACTAATAAAAAGAGAAAATCCAAATATACACAATCAGAAATAACAAAGGGGACATTACCACTGACCCCACAAAAATACAAAAATCCCTCAGAGACTACTATGAATACCTTTATGCACACAAGCTAGAAAACCTAGAAGAATGGAAAAATTCCTGAAAACATATAACCTCCCCAGATTGAACTAAGAATAAATTAAATCCCTGAACAGACCACTACCAAGTTCTGAAGTTGAATCAATAATAAAGAGCCTAACAACCAGAAAAAGCCCAGGACCAAACAGTTTCACAACTGGATCCTACCAGTTGCATAAAGAAGAGCTGGTACCATTCCTATTGAAACTATTCCAAATAATTGTGGAGGAAGAACTCCTCCCTAACTCATTCTATGAGGCCAGCATCAACCTGATACCAAAACTTGGCAGAGACACACACAAAATAATAAAACCTCCGGCTAATATCATTGATGAACACAGATGCAAAAATCCTCAACAAAATACTAGCAAATGAAATCCAGCAGCTTATCAAAAAGCTAATTCACCCCAGAAATTAAGCAGGCTTTATGATCCGCATGCAAGATTGGTTTAACATACAAACACAAAAATCAATAAATGTGATTAATCATGTAAACAGAACTAAAAACAAAAACCCAATGATTACCTCAACTGATGCAGAAAAGGCTTTCAATAAAACATTCCTTCATGTAAAAAACCTTAACAAACTAGACATTGAAGGAACATACCCCAAAATAGTAAGAGCCATCTATGCCAAACCCATAGCTAACATCATACTAAATGGGCAAAAGCTGGAAGCATTCCCCTGGAAAATTGGCACAATATAAAGATTCTATCTCACACTCTGATTTAACATAGTATTGGAAGTCCTGACCCAGCAATCAGGCAAGAGAAAAAAATAAAGGGCATAAAAATAGGAAGAGAGGAAGTAAAACTATCCTTGTTTGCAGATGACATGATTCTGTATCTAGAAAACACCATAGTCTCTGACCAAAAGCTCCTAGATCTGATAAACAACTTTAGCAACTTTTCAAAATACAAAATTGCAAAATACTTTGCAAATATTTTCAGAATGGGAGAAAATATTTGCAAAATCAATGTACAAAAATTGCTAGCATTCCTATACACCAACAACAGCCAAGCTGAGAGTCAAATTAGGAATACAATTCCATTCACAATTGCCACAAGAAGAATGAAATTCCTAGGAATACAACTAACCAGGGATATGAAAGATCTCTACAATGAAAAATACAAAATTGCTCAAATAAATCAGAGATGACACAAACAAACTGAAAAGCTTTCCATATTCATGGACAGAAAGAGTCAATATTGTTAAAATGATCATACTGCTCAAAGCAATTTATAGATTCAGTGGTATTCCTGTCAAGCTACCAATGACATACTTCACAGAATTAGAAAAAAAAAAAAAACGATTTTAAAAGCCATATGGAACAAAAAAAGGCCTAAATAGCCAAAGAAATACTAAGCAAAAAGAACAAAGCTGGAGATATCACTTTGCCCAACTTCAAACTATGCTACAAGGCTATGGTAACCAAAACAGAATGATACGGATATAAAAACAGATACACAGATCAATGTAACAAAACAGCCCAGAAATAAGGCCACACACCTACAATAATCTGATCTTCAACAAAGACAACAAAAACCAGTGATATTGTTTTGATCTGTTTCCTGACCCAAATCTCATCTCAAATTGTAATCCTGATGTATTGGAGGGGATCCTGGCAGGAGACGATTAATTCATGGGGGTAGTTCCCCCATGCTGTTATGATAGTGAGTGAGTTCTCGCGATCTGATGGTTTAAAAGTGTTTAGCAGTTCCCCCCACCCTCCTGTTACCATGTGAAGAAGGTCCTTGCTTCCCCTTCACCTTCCACCATGATTGTAAGTTTCCTGAGGCCTCCCCAGCTATGCTGAACTGTGAGTCAATTAAACCTTTTTTCTTCATAAATTACACAGTCTCTGGTAGTCCTTTACAGCAATGTGAAAATTGACTAATACAGAAAATTGGTACCAAGAGTTTGGGGCACTGCTGTAAAGATACCTGACAGTATGAAAGCAACTTTGGAACTGGGTAACAGGCAGACATTGGAACAGTTTGGAGGGCTCAGAAGAAGACATGAAGATGTGGGAAAGTTGGAACTTCCTAGAGACTTGCTGAATGGTTTTGACCAAAATGCTGATAGTGATATAGACAATGAAGTTCAGGCTGAGGTGATCTCAGATAGAGATGAGGAACTTATTGGGAATTGGAGTAAAGGTCACGCTAGCTATGCTTTAGCAAAGAGACTGGTGGCATTTTGCCCCTGCCCTAGAGATCTGTAGAACTTTGTAATTGAAAGAGATGATTTAGAGTATCTGGTGGAAGAAATTTCTAAGCAACAAAGTATTCAAGAGGTGACCTGGCTTTTTCTAAAAGTTTACTGTCATATGTTTTCATAAAGAGATTATGTGAAATTGGAACTTTTGTTTAAAAGGGAAGCAGAACATAAAAGTTCAGAAAATTTGTAACCTCACCATGCAATAGAAAAGAAAAACCCATTTTCTCGGGAGAAATTCAAGCCTGCTGCAGAAATTTGCATAAGAAACAAGGAACCAAATGTTAATAACCAACACAATGGGGAAAATGTCCGCACGGCATTTCAGAGATCTTCATAGCAGCCTCACCCATCACAGACTCAGAGACACAGGACAGAAAAATGGTTTTATAGGCCGAGCCCAGGGCCCCACGGCTCTGTGCAGCCTCAGGATGTGGTGCCCAGCACACCAGCCACTCTAGCTCCAGCTATGGCTAAAAGGGGCCAAATTACAGCTCAGGCTGTGGTTTCAGAGGTGCACATCCCAAGCCTTTGCAGTTGTCGTGTGGTGCTGGATCTGTGGATGCACAGAAGGCAAGAGTTTGGGAGCTTCCACCTAGATTTCAGAGGATGTATGGATTTGCCTGGATGTCCAGGCCAGGCAGAAGTCTGCTGCAGGGATGGAGCCCTCATGGAGAACCTCTACTAGGGCAGTGCAGAGGGGAAATGTGGGGTTGGAGCCCCCACACACAGTCCCCACTGGGGCACTGCATAGTGGAGCTGTGAGAAGAGGGCCACCATCCTCCAGACTCCAGAATTGTAGGTCTACTGACAGCTTACACCATGTGCCTGGAAAAGCTACAGGCACTCAATGCCAGCCCGTGAAAGCAGCCATGGAGGCTGTAGCCTGCATAGCCACAGGAAAGGGCTGCCCAAGGCTTTAGGAGCTTACCTCTTGGGTCAGCATTTCCTGGATGTGAGACATGCAGTCAAAGGAGATTACTTTTAGAGCTTTAAGATTTAATGAGTGCCTTGCTGGGTTTCCAAATTGCATGTGGCTTGTAGCCCCTTTGTTTTGGCTAATTTCTCCCATTTGTATGGGAACATTTACCCAATGCCTGGGCCCCATTGCATCTTATAAGTAACTAACTTTTTTTTTATTTTACAGGCTCACAGGAGGAAGGGACTTGCATTGTCTCAGGTGAGACTTTAGACTTGGACTTTTGGGCTAATGCTGGAATGAGTTAAGACTTTGGAGGACTGTTGGGAAGGCATAATTGGTTTTGAAATGCGAGAAGGACATGAGATTTGGGAGGGTCCAGGGGTGGAATAATATGGTTTGGCTCTGTGACCACACTCAAATCTCATCTTGAATTTTAATCCCCATATGTCAGAGAAGGGGCCTGTTGGGAGATTATTGAATCATGGGGGCGATTCATGCTGTTCTCATAATAGTGAGTGAGTGCTCACAAAATATGATAGTAAAAAGTGTTTAGCAATTTCCCCAAGCCCTGTCACCATGTGAAGCAGGTCCTCACTTCCCCTTCACCTTCCAACATGATTGTAAGTTTCCAGAGGCCTCCTCAGGCATGCAGAACTGTGAGTCAATTAAGCCTTTTTTCTTTATAAATTTCCCAGACTCAGGTAGTCCTTCATTGCAGTGTAAAAATGAACTAATACAGCCAGCAATGGGGAAAGGAATCACCATTCAATAGATGGTGCTGGATAACTGGCTAACTGGCTATATGCAGAAGATTGAACCTGAACTCCTTTCTTACATCATACACAAAAATCAACTCGAGATAGATTAAAGACTTAAATGTAAAACCTAAAACTTGCAAAATCCCTGACAGATAACTTAGGAAATACCATTCTAGACATAGGAACTTGGTAAGATTTTACGATGAATATCCCAAAAGCAATTGCAACAAAAATAATAATTGACAAATGGGACTTAATTAAACTAAAGAGCTTCTGGACAGCATATCAACAGATTAAAGAGTGTACAGAATGAGAGAAAACATTTGCAAACTATGCATCTGACAAAAGTCTAATATCTGAAATCTATAAGGAAATTAAACAAATTAACAAAGAACAAACAACCCCATTAAAAAGTAGGCAAAGGACGTGAACAGACACTTTTCGAAGAGAAGATATACACACAGCCAACAAGAATATGAAACAATTCTCAATGTCACTAATTATTAGAGAAATGCCAATCAAGACCACAATGAGAAACCATCTCTCACCAGCCAGAATGCATATCATTAAAAAGTAAAAAAATAACAGATCATGCTGAGGTTGCAAAGAAAAGGGAAGCTTATACGCTGTTGGTGGGAGTGTAAATTAGTTCAGCCATTGTGGAAAGCAGTTTGTTGATTTCTCAAAGAACTCAAAATAGAATTACCATTCAATCCAGCAATTCGAATATTGTGTATGTTCCCAAAGATAGAGAAATCATTCTATACAATGTGGACATAAACATGTTGCCCTAGCTTAGGTCAGCAATGTAGGCAAATAGATTGAGCTTGTAGCTGATGCCCTCAGGGGTCTTGACCTTGACCTCCTTGAGCCATATGAGGGCCCTGACAGCCTTGGCTAGTCCATTCATGTCCTTGGTGTTGTTGACCTGCATCTTTTTTAAGCCCTTCTTTTCCTTCATGGCAAAGCACACATTCCTCACAAACTTAGGGCCCACTCCCTTAAGAGATTCATATCCTTGTAATCAAGGTCTCTTGATGCCATTTCTGTGCCATTTTGGGGACTATTTGTGCATGGTGTTGTTCTTGAACTTGGCCATATCTGCACCATAAACTGCAGCTCCTCTACCTGTGCTTCTTTATGGTCATTCGCAGACATGTGCAGAGCAGCCAAAAATTCAGATCATCCAATGTGCATGTTCTGAGCTGAGGTCAAATCGAATGTTGCCCTGCCTTCTTTTTACAGCTCTCATACTATAAACAAGTGAAATTTTCAGTCTATTTAGTGACACGTTTTTCATATTTTTGTTCATGCTTTCTGTTAGTGATTTTGCTATTTAAAATTGCCCCAAAGTATAGCACTGAAGTGCTTGTCTAATGATCCTAAGCACATGAAGGCTGTGGTGTGCCTTATGGAAAATATGTATGTTAGATATGCTTCATTCAGGCATGAGTTATACTGCTATTGGCTGTGTGTTCAGTGTTAATGAAAATACAATATCTTTTAAATAAGGTGTTGAAACATAAAACAAGGTTATATATCAACAAATTTTTTAAAAAAAATATTGTTGCTAGACACTCTCAGTAACCTAACTTTATATTTCCTGTAAGAGTAGTTGTTCCGTATTTGCCAATTCTATATTTGCAGTGACTTTATACCACATGGTGACTACGAATAATAAAAATTGGCTCTTCTTTTTTCCATTCCTTACACTATGAACAGCTATATACCCTGGATGTTGTGCATAAAACAAACAAGATTCAGAGAGGTGAGGAGAAAAAGGTAGATGGGCCAGGGACTTCAGGGCTCAAAGAGTAACATGACAGCAATTTTTCTGGAGTTTGTCATTTTTTTGCCTCATATATTCTGGATTCGTTGCAGAGGAAGCCAAGAAACTAGAACTGCCAATAGACACAGACCAACACAACCCCAAGAAAATCCTGTTCTACCAACCAAAGGACCGGGAAAGAGGCAGCCTAGCAAGAGAGAAAATGTTTAGACAATAGCCACTCTATTCCAGCCAAATAGCGTGCGCGCATACGCGCGTGCACACACACACACACACACACACACAACTATGACCCCATCCACCCCTACACCAGGAAAGACCAAGTGAAGTATCTAGAATTGCACCTTTGTGAGGCTGTAAGGAGTCACCCTAACAACCCCACCACCACAGTGGTGTCTGAGAAGGGCAAGTAGGGAGCTGGGAGCAGCCCTGACCCCATGGCATCAGTGGAGAGATCCGAAGAAGATCATGGACATCCACCCCACACTATATAATGAGGTTCCCCTCTCCCTCCACACTGAGGTAGTGCCAAAGACTACCTAGTGGAGAGTCATGACTTTTACCACCACTCAGCAATAATGAGGCCACTGTCTACCACCACCACCACCACCATGTTGGTGTCAGTGGAGGCTATGTGGGGAAGAGTAACAAGGCATCCTGCCCTTCCCAGCAGGGGTAGTATCAGTTGAAGTCTATTGGAGAGCCTAAATTTCCACTGCCCCCAGTAATAATGAGCAGTTTCACCTTTGCCTCTCAAGTGTCAATTAGGTGAGGCAGGGAGCCTGGACTTCTAACCCCCACCTGGCAGTAATGAGGTACCACTCCTCTTCACCCATCGTTGTCAGAGCAATGTCTTCTATTAAGAAAAGATTGAAATAAGATCCAGAGTCTTGTAATTCAATACCCAAAATGAGTTTCTATCAAAAAAAAAACTTGCCTTATCGAGAACATGAAAATTCTCAACCTGAGTGAGAAAAGGCAATCAGCAGATGCAAACAATACAGATGCTAGAATTATCTGAAAATGATTTTAAAACAGCCATCATAAAAAAAGGTTGAAGAAGCAATTACAAACAAGCTTGATACAACTAAAAAAATAGAAAATCTCAGCAAAGAATAAGAAATACAAACCAAAAAAATAAAATGAAAATTTTAGAATTCAAACATACAAAACCAAAATAAAAAACTCAACAGATGGGTATAATGGCAGAAAACAAGAAACAAAGAAATAATATATGAACTCAAAGATGGAAAAATAAAAATTACCCTATGTGAACAACAGAGAAAAAATAAATGGGAAGATAAAATGAGCCTCAAGGACCTGTGAAGCTACAACAAAAGATCTAGCATTTCTGTTATCAGAGTACCAAAAGTAAAGCAGTAAAGGGGTGGGGATAAAATACAGTCAAGAAAATAGTATTTTTTGAAAAAATACATAAACCTACAGATTTAAGAAGCTGAGCAAAACCCAAACAGGGTAAACCCAAATAAATCTATACCAATGCATCTTATAGTCCACCTTTTGAAACCTAAATACAAAGGAAAAATTGTAAAGGCAATGAAAGATAAAAGACACCTTATCTATAGGAAAGCATAATTTCTCACTGGAAAAAATGAAAGCCAAAAGGAAGTGGCACAATATTTTCAAGTACTGAAAACAAAAGAACTATCAACCCCCAATTTGTAAAAAATGATAGTTAAAAATATGAGGATTTAAAAAAATAATTTTGAGATTGGTGCAAACCTTCCTTTCCAAGTAAGTCAGAAATTGAAGTTAGTTTTTTAAAAAGATTTACCAATTAGCTACAATAAAAATAAAATAATATAAAAAGTTAAAAGAGAGGCAGTAGCATAAAATGAATTGTTTGGAAATATGCAAAAGATGAATTAATTCTGTAATTTATAAATTTAAAATATACCACCACTCACCCATTATGATGGCTACTATAAAGAAAAACAGAAAATAACAAGTATTGATGAGGATGTGGAAAAAATTAAAACCATTTTGCACTGTTGTTGGGAATGTAAAATGGTGTAGCCAACTATGGAAAACAAAAATTAAAAATAGAATTACCAAAGGATCCAAAAATTTAATTTATATACCCCAAAGAATTGAAAGCAGGCTCTTGAAGAGAGATTTATGCACCCATGTTTATAGCAGCATTATTCAAAATAGCCAAAAGGTGCAAGAAACCCAAATGTCCATCAATGGATAAATGGATAAACAAAGTGTGGTATATACATACAGTGGAACATTATTCAGCCTTAAAAAAGGAAATTCTGACATACACTAAAACAAGGATGAGACTTGCATACATTATGCTAAGTCACATAAGCCAGTACCAAGAATAACTGATAGCATTATGAATTTCCTTTGTAGGAAAGTTATTTTCATTTTAACTTGTGCCTGCCCAAATCATAGTTGGATACTAGTTAAGAAGACCTAGAAATATGTATGCTGGGAAATACCAGCCCCACATAATGACAAAAAAGCTGTCATCATTATTTTATACCTCTACATCCTTCCTAAGACAAGCAATGGTATCTGCTGGAGTTACAATTTTTTTCTTTTACTGAAGGGTCAAGAAGTTTTACGAGAGGAAACACATTATACAGGGAAAACAGAGGGAGGAAGTTACTCTTACAAACTCTGTCTCTAGTACAAACAGGGGGAAGGGAATTGCAGATTTTGGTTTTCTTTTGACTGCTCCCCCTCAAATGGCTTCATAATTTCCCCTGAATTCTCTTGTCAAGCCACCTAGTCTATCTTCACCTTCCACCACCAGAGGCCCTCTTCCTCTCAGGCTTTCCTTCTCTGAAAGGAGAGGAATGGTTTATATTCCTAGGCATGGGAAAAGTGGTAATTGTTTCTGGTCCTAGTTTAGCTGCCACACAAGTAAGAACTGTAGTGATCTTCCTTACTAATCACCTAGAAAGAAAGCACACCTCACCAAAATGATAAGAACTTTTTTTAGAGACACCATAGACAATTCTGATATTAGGAAAGTGTCTTCCTCATATTCCTATAAATTATCCCTGTTCCTTTGAAGCAATAATCCTAACATCAATGTGCTGGAAACATCTGATTCCTTCCTGGTTGCAGTTTACTTTATTGGAGTCATAATTTGTAGCTGTGAATGGCTCCCTGTTATCTATCTTTGGTGGGTGGCATGAGCTGCAGATAAACTCTGTCTCATTCCCAACCCCATTCCTTGATAGAATTGGAATGATACAGAGTTTCAGTTCATATTGCTTTATATTTAGAAAATGATTATACAAGATATGGATTATAAAACTTTTATACAGAATACATTTGATAGACATCTGTATTGTCATTATGTTTACCTTCACAACTACCCATAAGCACCCAGCTGCTTTGGACTCCACGTACATTCAGACAATAGGAGGAACTGATGAGCATAGAGAGCTTTGTATGTAAGGCAAGGTGATTTTCCTTCTACAGAGTTTCCTGATTCAATTATTCAAGTATCTCATTTTGAATAGTCAAGTTTTGCATAAAACATTCTTTTCTACTCCAATTTTTAAGTTAATTCTGCTCTGACCCAATGTATCAATAACACTGAATTCATATTTCTATGACAAGGAAATGATTATACATGCTTTGTAAAAATGTGAAGAGAAATAAATTATCTACATGTCTTATCAAAAAAAGCTGAATGTTCCTCTAGTTCTATTGATGAACATAGAATAACAAAAAATAAAAAATATAGAGATTAAATAAATTTAACACAAGACAAATTTCATATAATATTAGAATAATAAGAATTATTCTAACATAATTGAGTTTAACTATTAAGAAAAGCATAGAGGCACAGAAAGCTTTACAATATTTCCAAAATATAGATCTCCAAAATGACAAATTGACTACATACAGCACAATAAAATGCCAATAGAATAAAAAATGACAACAGATATGCTAATGATTGTTATACAGATATTACACTTATACATTCATATTACACTAATTAGTGTAATATAAAGGAGAAGAAAAAAGAAGAGCAAAAGTAGAGAGAGGAATTAGAGAAGGAGGAGAAGATGAAAATGAGAGAAAAACAGAAGGAAAATATAAATTCATCTAAGGCATTAGGACAAGCTTCAAGAATTGAAATCAGTGTAAGAACGACTACAGAACAAGAATGCTCATCTTTGCATTAAAAAATGCTGCTGCTATTTACAATAGCAAAGACTTGGAACCAACCCAAATGCCCATCAATGATAGACTGGATAAAGAAAATGTGGCACATGTACACCATGGAATACTATGCAGCCATAAAAAAGAATGAGTTCATGTCCTTTGCTGGGACATGGATGAAGCTGGAAACCATCACTCTCAGCAAATTAACACAGGTACAGAAAATCAAACACCGCATGTTCTCACTCATAAGTGGGAGTTAAACAATGAGAACACATGGACACAGGGAGGGGAACATGACACACTGGGGCCTGTCGGGAGGTGTGGGGCAAGAGAAGGGAGAGCATTAGGACAAATACCTAATGCATGCGAGCTTACAATGCTAGATGATGCCGGGCGCAGTGGCTCATGCCTGTAATCCCAGCACTTTGGGAGGCTGAGGCAGGCAGATCACAAGGTCAGGAGATTGAGACCATCCTGGCTAAAACAGTGAAACCCTGTCTCTACTAAAAATACAAAAAATGAGGCAGGAGAATCGCTTGAACCCAGGAGGCGGAGGTTGCAGTGAGCTGAGATCAAGCCACTGCTCTCCATCCTGGGCGACAGAGCAAGACTCCATCTCAAACACAACAACAGCAACAGCAGCAACAGCAGCAACAAAAAACCCTAGATGATGGGTTGATGGGTGCACCAAACCACCATGGCACACGTATACCTATGTAACAAACCTGCACATTGTACACATGTATACTAGAACATAAAGTAAAATTAAAAAAATGTTTAATGCTTCTGCTTTAATTTTGCATATATTTAAATATGATCGTTCCCTTGAGTCAAGGTGGGTGGGTTATAATCATGACAATAAATTTTTTTATGGTCTAAAACTGTAGAAAGACTTTCAAGTGCTTTTTCAATGAAATTGCTCAAGGTCAATCACAATTACAAAAACAGACTAAAATTTGTCCTAAACATCTATGATGTAATAGAATACAGATTAAAATGGTCCAAATCACTTCAAAAAGCCAGATACTTCAAAATATAAACTATTTAATAATATGTGACTTGCATTAACTAAATACTGTACTCCACCATTTTATATAAGAAACTTGAGCATCTGCTGATTGCGGTATCTGCTGGAGTCCTGGAACTAATTCTCTGAGGTTACAGAGGGCCAACTGCATTTCACTAAAATCGTTAACAGCTATAAGCTATGTGTGTTTTCAGACATCATAGCCAAATAATCTGAAAATTGAGCAGTTTAAATATACCTCAATTTTTCCAAGAGGCTGAGGTTGAAGGTGAGCATTTGAAGAGTGAGGCGGGATATGATGACACTTTTGAAATTAGAGAACAGTTTGCTTTAACTTCAGTATCTTTCCTGATATTAGAACAAATCCCACAGCAAGCAATTTGCAAAGGCCTACTAAGTACAGGAGGCAGGGTGATAACCACCATAAATTCAGTGACAACAAATCACACCAGTACAATCAAATTCCTTTTTACCCAGTGACACACTTATCAATGTAGAGGAAAAAATGAAGTCAGATATCTTGGTTTTACAAGGTTTTTGGCATGACCCTCATAATACTCATAACAAAATAGTAAAATAGGTTTAAACCATAACGTTGGGAGAGTGATTAGTGATTTTTCTTTGTTCAGCAATTACTCCATGAGGTGATGTATATCTGGGAAATTACCTAGATATTTTCCTAGAAAATATTTTTATTAATGACCCATATTAAAATAGATGGCATTTTTATAAAATGCAGCATATCTAAAGAAAAATTAGAATTTAAATGATTACATTTAGAATAGTAAGAAGCCATTTCCATTTGGTGGCCCTTGGAGTCTGTTTGTGAATCATTTGCACAGTATATAATGCTATTTGCACAGTATATATTTGCACAGTATATAATGCTATTATATAGTAGTATATAATGCTATTATATAGTATAGAATGTGCAGGTTTTCCCTCTTTCTTTTCCATCTCCACTGGAATTATACCACATATTGAAATTCAAGATAAGGGCATTGCTCTTGGATCAATGGGAAGCTGTGGAATTGCTTGCCAGGAGACAGTGTTTTCCCTTTGTTGTTACATGGCGCTTTTGTGTTATGCCTTCACATGCCATGCTTTTTATTATTAATTGACTGACCACAGGTAGTGCATTGGCAGGCATCACTCAAAATCCAGATGGATAACATTTCTGAAATGTAAGCAGATGATCTGAAAACTAGAAATCTATTTTAACACAAAATAATAGCTAGTTTGTGTCAAGATACAATTTGGATAGAGGAAAGAAAGTTTGTTGATGGTACTGGCAAATAATTCATTTAAATGCAAAGTTGAACATAATTTGAAAGTATTTCATTTAGGATACTTGTGGCTCCATTTATGAAACAGTTTAACATTGTATGTCAGCTTTGACAATAGGATTATGACAACATTATAACATAAATTGTATATGTTTAGTTTATCATTGTATATCAGCTTTGACAATAGGAGTATGACAACATTATAACATAAAATGTATAGGTGTCATTTGTAAAGATATTATATGTTTCCTATAACTCACCATTAAAATCATCTGATCCTCTAGTATATTATCAAAGTAATACTTTGGTGATTTTTAATGTCCTCCACAATTATTAGTCTGTAGAAGTTTTCCCCTTCCTCTTGAATTGAATTTGGCAGTATAAATGATCTAAGAACATTTCTCCATTCATCAAGAATTTTAAATGTGCTTTTATTAAATTACACATAATAAAACATGGGCTCTATATCCAGGACTGCTACAGTTACTAAACTTTTTTCTTCAAAACCTTTGTCATCAGCAGTACTTACTTTATACTGCTTTTGACAAAAGCTAAAATAGTTAAAACATGCAAAGCTCTTAGACTAGCATGGTAACAATAACATGGAATCAAATAATCCTTGCTGCTGTTTTTGTTACTATTATTATTGCTGTTATTATCGTTTCCTAAGATACAAATGCCTCAACATCTATCATATCACCTTTCTTATTTTTTTCTCTATTTTTTGTTGATTCATTGATTTACATTTTTGAAGATTTGTCTATTTCTCTTTTATTTCATAAGTAACAACTGTTAATCTCATCCTTTTATTTCACCCTTTTTGGTCGTTTATATTAGCTGCGTCGATCGGTTAGAATGCTTTCTCCTGTAATTATCAGAAAACCTAACCCATACTAACTTAAACAATTAAGTGGATGTAGTGGCTCAGTTCCTGAAGTATTTGGAAGTAGGGGAGATTCGGGCATTGTTTGTCTAGGGCTCCAGCTCTATTTCTCTACAATTCCTTCAGCTCCACACTTGTCTCTTTTTTGGCTTCCTACTTAGGCTGGCTTTCCCTCATGATTTTGAGGTGTTCATGATCAGCAAACAAGGTTCCTCCGAGTAAAGACAGAGAAGCTTGTTTTCTGCAACCATCAAATGAAGTATTCAAAGTCACTTTTATTAAACCATATCTCAATCTACCATGACCAATGGGAAAACTATGCACTAATTGGCTTAGGCCTGAACCAATCACTGGCAAGAAAGTAGGCCCAGCTATGGAAGCAAGCAAGGAAATAAGCCCCCAAAACAGAGTTACTACACCTGAGTGAGAAAGAAGTTAGTTTCAATTATCAGCCACGTGAATGAGCCTTCTTGGATGTTCCGCCCCAGTTAAGCCCCTAAATAATGTCAGGCCCAGAGAGCATACATGGAGCTAAGTCTAGTCAACAATAGCTCAGGAGAGATAACAAAATAATTTTAAATTAAGAGTGTAAATCCATTTAGGTTAGGTAGGTTTTTACATAGCAAAGTAGTTGACAGTATTTTTCTATAGTTTCCATGATTTGTCTGTTTTTCTCCTTATGTGCCTTTGAATGAAGAGATTTCTATTCATATACAGAAGTTGCTAATGGAGAATGGGCACATTGTCTTTGGTCCTGATCATTGACAATTTAAGGACTGGTTGAAAGATACTCCACAATATCCCTAGCAGGTTGATATATCCAGCTTGCAACCTAAGTCTCACTATATCTTGAAGCATTCACCAGGAGTGGAGATGCAGCTACAATTTGGGATCCTTTCTTATATCTACCTAATGATTATTTAACACTTAGAATAAAATGAGTACATGAAAAGGTGCAATTCTAGATCTCAGCTTCCCACATATTAATTCCTTGAGGAGGCTATGAATCATTGCTGTTCTCATATATCTCTACTTCCTATAGTCTGTCCTGAAATGTTTGTGTCTCTGACAATATAGAGGGGAAAAAAACCATTAGTAGCAAATATGGTGCAACAATTTTTAGTTCTCTCAGAAAAGTTATATTCAGGCCAAGCATAATGGCTCATGCCTGTAATCCAAAGGCTTTTTTTTTTTTTTTTTTTTTTTTTGAGACAGAGTCTCGCTTTGTCACCCAGGCTGGAATGCAGTGAGAGATCTTGGCTCACTGCAAGCTCTGCCTCCCAGGTTCACGCCATTCTCCTGCCTCAGCCTCCTGAGTAGCTGGGACTACAGGCACCCACCACCATGCCTGGCTAATTTTTTTGTATTTTTAGTAGAGATGGGGTTTCACCGCGTTAGTCAGGATGGTCTGGATCTCCTGACCTTGTGACACACCCGCCTTGGCCCCCCAAAGCACTGGGATTGCAGGTGTCAGCCACCATGCCCAGCCAATCCAAAAGCTTTGAGAGGCTGAGGGGAGGATTATTTGAGGCTGGGATTTGGAGACCAGCCTTGACAAAATAGCAAGTTGTCTATACAAAAATAAATAAGAAAACCTAGCCAGGCATGGTGGTGCCCATCTGCAGTCCCAGCTACTCAGCAGGCTGAGATGGGAGGATCACCTGAGCCCAGGAGTTTGAGGTTTCCGTGAGCTATGATCACGCCAGTGCACTCCAGCCTGGGCAACCAACCAAGCTGTTGGGGTGGCCAGACCCAACCAACACCAGGTCGTGGGGATGACAAAGTCTGGCAGAGTCAAATGATTGAGAAAAAGACAGTTTGAGAGAGAAAGGCGGACACCAGAGGACCATCGCGATCGTGGAGGCTGTGAAGGCCCTGAGCTCTAGGAGCCCATGCTATTTATTGGTAATCCAACAGAGAAACAGGTGGTGAGAATGTGGAGATCAAAAGGGCAGGCACATGATCTACAGCTGTGACAGTTTAGCATTTATATGGAACTTGTTCTGCTACTTGAGATAATGGGACTAGGAATCTAGGAGGGCTAGAATCAAGAAGCCAGCAAGTCTAGACACATTCCAGAGGACATTATGCAAGCCCTGCCTCAGTTTCCCTCCCAACCCTCAGCTTTTTTCCCAACACAAGCAAAATCCTGTCCCTAAAAAAAAAGAAAAATAATATTCATGCAGGAGAAAGAAAATATCATTTGGCATAAACTTTGAATTTTTCTACCACTGCCAGAAAAAAATATAGAGATGAAACAATCATCTTCCCACCTTCTCTTGAACTAATAGATTTGTTGTGCTCCGGCAGTAAAGCACAGAGACTAGGGACAAATTCCAATGATGCCACTGGTGACAATTTCTCCCAAAATCTGGTCACAGGTTGACTAAGTTTTATTTTTTGTTGTTGAATGTTTAATATTATCTGTGACTTCTTAAATTCTTCCACTGAGGTTGGAATAACAGACAATCAGATTAGAATGTTGAATCATACTTCTTATAGGTACTATAATGGTTAATACTGAGTGTCAACTTGATTCGATTGAAGGATACAAAGTATTAATCCTGGGTGTGTCTGTGAGGGCATTGACAAAGGAGATTAACATTTGAGTCAGTAGGCTGGAGGAGGCAGACCCACCCTTAATCTGGTGGGCACCATCTAATCAGTTTCCAGTGAATATAAAGCAGGCAGAAAAACTTGAAAAGGCAAGACTGGCCTAGCCTCCCAGCCTACATCTTTCTCCTGTGCTGGATGCTTCCTGCCCTCCAACATCAGACTCCAAGTTCTTCAGTGTTGAGACTCGGACTGGCTCTCCTTGCTCCTCAAGCTTGCAGACAGCCTATGTGCAACCTCACAATTGTGTAAGTTAATACTTAATAAACTCCCCTTTATATATATATATATGTGTGTATATATATATATACACATATATATATGTGTGTGTGTGTGTATGTGTGTGTGTGTGTATATATATATATCCTACAGTCCTGTCCCTCTAGAGAACCCTAATACAGGTATATAGCACTTTAAATTTTCTATTTGTCTCTATTTTTTATATAGAACAATTTAAAACTATATATGAATATATGTTAATTTAATAGATATTTTTAAAAATTTTTATCAATATATGTTGATATATATGTAAATATTAATTATGTTTCATTCATATTGATATATATGATATATTCATATACCAATGTGAATGAAAGAAAGAAGAGACAAAGAAGGATGGAAGGAGGGAGAGAGAAAGGAATAAAGAAGAAGAAATACGATAAGTAGTAGGTAGAGAGGAAGTTTTGAGGAAGACAATTTTCATATCATAAGTTCCAGTGGTTCATATTTCCTTGTATTCACTGTATCCTTCCCTGTATAAATGACTGCTTTGTGTATTTTTTAAACAGCTTTATTGAGTTATAATTGAGACACAAAAACTGCAAATATTTAATGTATATAATTTGATGAATTTCACATATGCATATATCCATTAAACCATCACCATATCCATCACTTTCAAAAGTTTTATTGTGGGCAGGGCACATTGGCTCATGCCTGTAATCCCAGCACTTTGGGAGGCCGAGGCGGGCAGATCACCTGAAGTCAGGAGTTTGAGATCAGCCTGGCCAACATGGGGAAACCTCATCCTACTAAAAATACAAAATTAGCCAGGCCTGGTGGCGCATGCCTGTAATCCCAGCTATTTGGGAGGCTGAGGCAGAAGAATCGCTTGAACCTGAGAGGCAGAGGTTGCAGTGAGCCGAGATCATGCCATTGCACTCCAGCCTGGGCAGCAAGAGCAAAACTCTGTCCCCCTCCCCACAAAAAAATGTTTTATTGTGTCCCTTTATTTATTATTCTATTTATTTGTGCTAAGAACATTTAACATGAGATCTACCTTCTTAATTTTGTAAGTGCACAATACAGTATTGTTGACTACAGGCACCATGTTATACAGCAGATCTCTGGAACTAATAAAACTTTTACCAATAGAAAAACAATTCCCCATTTTTTTCTTCTCCCCAGCACCTGGAAACTACCCCTATATTCTCTGCTTCTGGGAGTTTGACTATTTTAGGTATATCATGTAAGTGAAATCATGCAGTATTTGTCCTTCTGCGACAAGTTTATTTCATTTAACATAATATCCTCCAGATTTTTTATGTTGTCACAAATGGCAAAAGTTCCTTCTTTGTTAAGATTGAAGAATATTTCATTCTGTATATAGACCATATCTAAATGATTATTTTGTTCTCATTAGGACTGGTTCTGGAAACAAATCTGATACAGATTTGTTTTCAATAATTCATGCTATTTTTATCTCCCACTCTTCGGTTTTTCTGAATCTCTGGAATTAACCCACTCCTTCAATGTTCTTCGGCCCCATAGTATATTGTTTTGGCCCCATCCTATGCTCCAGACATTTACTCCACCTCCTCTGACTGCTTCCCAGGACAGCCTGTTTTCTGAGAGCTGATAGGAGCTGGTGAACATGCCAGTCTATGTGTTCCTCATGATCATATGTTAACAAGCTAATCCTGAACATGCTAATAAAATTATCTTCATTAGAAGGTACTTCAAAATGATTAATATGTGTAATTTAATAAAGTCAGGACTATTTGATAGAGCACCTTTTGAGAAAATATAAGAAGATGTCTTTTTTTATACTTTATTATATACTCTTTTTAAATAAGTTCCAAATTATAATACTCATAAAGTTAAGAGTTTTAAACAACGTGGGAAGACTGTAGAAAGAGACATTTGCAGTTAAAACTGGCATTTTGATACTCTTCTAATTTTTGCAAACTTGTTATAGCTGGGGCCAATCTAACTGCAGGCATCAATGACACAAAAATGAAACTGGAAATGTGATAAACTTCAAACTTCTTTAGTTTCTTCTTCACTTTTACTCTTCCTCCATTGTGTGTGTGTGTGTGTGTGTGTGTGTGTACATATGAGTTTAGAATATATGTGTATATATATGAATTTATAAACCCATATGTAAAATTTAAAAAGCTTTAAAGAGAATATATCTTGCCAGTAGTATACATCAAAACTTCTCTTTTTTTTGAGAAAAAAATAAAAATGTCTATATGTGCCTTCTAATGGGTCAAATACTCGAAAAGAAAATCAATAATAAAGACAAAACAGTTGGTATTGAAGGAAGTCTACTACTAAAATGGAATCTGAAAAGAGAATTGTAGGCACAATCTAGAGAAACAAATCCACAGATAATATGTAATCTTATAAAATAACAATGTTGGCTTTATTGCTTCAGAAATCATAAGCTACCTCTTCCATTCTGGCACTTGCTTGAGGCAGAAATATGGTAGGGGCAACAAAATGTTAAGTGATGCTTTATTATAGGTGACTGTTGGCCCTCTAGGTATAGTCATTTTTATATTTTTCAACTTGCCCAAGGTGGGAAGATTCCTTGAGTCAGATAATTTTTAAAAATATTTTTCGAAGATATCAAACAAAATTTTTCATTTCTAAATTATTCTGGTAAAAAAAATAGTCAAAATAAGAAATACTTACAAATAAAGAAATAAAATCCTAAACTTCATAGCTTTTTATTTTTTAAGAGACAGGGTCTTGCTCTGTCATCCAGGCTGGAGTTCAGGGATGTTATCACAGCTTGCCAAATCCTCAAACTCCTTCTCAAGTGATCCTCCCCACCTCAGCCTCATAAGCAGCTGGGACTACAGGTGTGTATCACCACATCTGACTAATTTTTTTTTTTTTTTTATTTTTTGTAGAGACAGGATCTCACTATGTTGCCTAGGCTGTTGTTGAACTCCTAGACTCAAGCCGTCCTCCCACCTCAGCCTCCCAAAGTGCTGGAATTATACACATGAGCCCCTGAGTTCCGCCTCATAGCTTCTTTAAATACTATCTTACTTTGGGTTCCCAAAGCAGACCTTTAGACAAGATTTAAGTGCACATGTGATCCCAATTAGTAAGGTATAAGAATGGCCAAGTAAGAAAGCAAAAGGAGAAAGTCAATAAAGAATGTTTGTTGCTAATATGGCAATTGGCCTTCAGTTCCAGAAGTAAACTTTCTGAGGGAACATACAAAGCATCTCAGAAGTTGCCTATTACAGTTCTGAGGCATTTATTTGCCAACTTTCATTTTTCATTGATTATGGGTCACATTTGCTCTCTACCTGCTAAGCAGAGGAATGCAATAGGGATCAGTGCTTAGCATGTTTGCTTGCATGTTACCTCTCAAGTGAGTTGAAGAGATATGAACAAGACACTTACCATGTCTGCTACAAATAGGCTTAATTCATTATGCTTTAAAATAGATCTGCTTTAGGTACATGCTTCATAATATAACAGTTTTTCAATTTTGATAAGAATATATGCTTATGTTACTGATGTTTCATGCAGGTCTTAATACATATTAAATAGTTTTTGATAGTTCTTGGATGATTAATATATCTTTTACACTTTTTGCCTGCTCTGTGCCTAAAAGGTTGACATTTTCTTCTAACCCCCATCAGGCAATTATCTCATTAAACTCTCCAGGTTCTGGTAACCCTTCCCTTCCCTGGTGCCTTCAGGCCTACGTTTGGCAAAGCTTGCTGCTGTTACTAGCTTCAGCATGCTGCACATTGTTGCTTTTCATAACTCTTGCCCAAAACTTTGTAAATATTTTTATTATATTTTTCTCAGTTATCCAGCCCAAGTGGGGCATTTGTCTAAAACACAGTAATAAAATTCATACATACCATGAAATGCAAGATGTAGAGAACATAAAATAAATATTGCCCTCTCATTACTAGGGGCAACATATGTAGCTGACACAGGTTAGAAGCATATAATGCAAGATACACATATTTATGTTGCAGAACTCCCAGAATCAAATCTGGAAAAACCACCCCTATTCAGAAAAATGTAACATAAGCATGAATGAGTACTCTGGCAGGACTTAAAAAATATGTTTAACTCTACAAGTAGATCAGACTTTTTAAACACCAGATGAAAAGACTCTGAGATACTAAAGATTAATTTCATATCTGTAGAAATAAATCAATAATAAAATAAAAGTAATTATCTAATAATGAGCCACATCTCATTATGTCAAAGGATGGACACTCAAAAGGTGCTACTTGAGTAACTTTGTGCATCCTACTTGCTATATTTCTGCATTACCTACATGGATGACAGAGAATTCCATCTTCATCTTTGCAAGTATTGTTAACTTGAAGAGCCTGAAAATCACAGGACTCCACCCTCAATCTGCAACTATATGAAAAAATGGCAGAAGGAATAACACATTTTGTCTTCTTTTAACCAATAACAAACTCCCCACTTAGCCCTACAACCACTACACCAGCAGATATAAATTTAATACCATCAATTACCAAAAAAAATACTGGTTAGGGACTTAACATTTTGTAATTGACAAAGCTAATTCCAAGCTGGCCTACACAATAAAGGACATATTTTGATCCACATAAATAAAACTCCAGTACCAGGTCTAGATTCAAGAAAGTTATACTCCAGTGGTGAAAACCATGTCACCATAAATCCAGCTTCTTTTTGACTTTGTACTCTCCCCACCACTGGTGTCTTTAATCCTCAAGCCACACATTGCCTTTCATCCACCATCAGTACAAGACTGATATTATTCCCCTGTGATCAATAATGGCTGCTACAGTTCCAGCCCTCACATACTAACACTTCATTATCCTGGGAAATGGGGTCTCTTTTTCCTCTCATACAAAGTTGTGGAATTCACTAACCTCTCAGTATCTCCAAATGTGTCATGTACCCTGCCCTGATCTAATCAGTGTATGCAGTTGAATGTGACTTAATGATATGGTAAAAGCAGTGGAGATCTGTCCTTGAGCTAACTCATATAAATGAAAATCAAAGAAATGTTAATTCTGTAAAGGGAAATTGAGGCACTACTGGTGAGAAAGAAGGGAATAAGAACAGGGTAAAGAACGAACACATTTCTCCTACAAAGCAGAAAATATGAGAATTTGGAAAGAGTTCTAAGTATATAAATTAGTCAAGTATAACCAGAATAACCATTAACTTATTGTCCAAACAAACCCAAAGCATTTTTGAGAGTGAAAGTAGATGCTATTAATAATTAGGCCAGCAGAAAAGTTGTAAATTAGGACAGTCTCAGACAAACTGGGAAGCATGCCATCCTTGAAGCTCCAGATTCTTCTCTCTAACTGCTGCCATCTCTACTTCAATGTTTCACAGATACATAAAATTAAACGTGATTAAATCAATATATTCTCTTCCAAACTTAGTCCCCTTCTAGTCTTCCCTTTGTGAGTGATACCACCATCCATCCAGAAGCACAATGCAAACCTGGCAGAGTTAGCCTTGACACAACCTCCTTCCTGTTATTCTTCATCCAGTCCATCACATTTACCTTGTAAAATACTTTAAATCATCCAAACTCCCCATCTACACTGCAATGTTTCAAGGCCACTTTTTCATCACCTCGTAATGGGACTAGAGTAATAACCATCTAAGCGAGCTCTCAATATTTATTTTTGCCTTTATTCCAATCTAAATAAGTCATTTCAAAACACAAATGTCATCAAGTCAACTACTTGTTAAAACATTCAATGATTTCTTATTGATCTTGGAAACCAATGCAATGTTCATATTGAGACACGATCTGGCTGTGCCTGCCTTTATTACCTGTCTCCCTCTACTGCCCCTGCTCCTTTTTATCCATCTCCAGCCACATTAGTTTTTGTTCATTTTCTCACACATGCTTTATTAGTTTGTCAGGGAAGCCATAACAAAGTACCAAAACCTGGGAGGCTTAAAACAGAAATTTATGATCCTCTGGTTCTGGAGGCTAGAGGTCTGAAAACAAGGTATCAGCAGAGCCATGATCCCTCTGAAACTCGTAGGGAAGAATTGCCTCTTTCTAGAGTCTGATGGTTGTTGGCAATCATTGATGTTACTTGGTTTTCAGTTTTAGCATTTCACTCTCTAACACCATCATAACATAACATTCTTTCTTCATGTGTCTCTGCTCCTGCATCTCTTCTCCTCTTCTTATGACACCAGTCAGTTTGGATTAAGGGTCCATCCTATTCCAGTATGACCTCATCTTAACAACTAATTACACCTGCACTGACCCCCTATTTCCAAATAGAGCACATTCTGAGGTACCTGCAGTTAGAACTTCAACATATCTTTTGGGGGGATAAAATTCAACCCATAAACACAGGCTCTATTTCCTTCAGCTAAAGACTGCACTCACTGTTCCTTCTGCAGGAAACATTCTTCTCTCACTGGTTGGTTGGTTGGTTTTTATTTATCCTTCAATCTCAACTCAAAAGTCACTTTGCTGGGGGAGATTTCTCTTACACAGCATGAAAGTCAACTTTCCCCACTATATACTGTCTCTATACCCCATATCTATTCTTCATAAGAATTATCAAAATTATATTTGTACTTATTATTTATTATTTATGATCTTTTTTATTTTTCCCCGAGATGGAGTCTCGCTCTGTCGCCCAGGCTGGAGTGCAATGGCGCAATCTCGGCTCACTGCAAACTCCGCCTCCCGGGTTCACGCCATTCTCCTGACTCAGTCTCCCCACGCCCGCTAATTTTTTTTTTTTTTTTTTTTTTTTTGTATTTTTAGTAAAGACGCAGTTTAACCGTGTTATCCAGGATGGTCTCGATCTTCTGACTTTGTGATCTGCCCGCCTCGGCCTCCCAAAGTGCTGGGATTACAGGCATGAGCCACCACGCCCAGCCGATCTTATGTATTATTTACCCTAATGCCTAGCATAAGCGCAAAGCAGGCATTCAATGCATATTTATTGATTTAAGTAAATGAACGAAGGCATAAAAATAAGAACTTGTTTTCTGATAGCACAAATTGGACTAGAAAAATTTACATTTTGGCAAAATTTAGCTTAATGCTCCTGAACACAGGAAATTAGTAGTCTTTAAAGATTTCCTAAATTCTAAGATTTTATTATATTTTTGGAAATTTTATTATTTTCCTCTTGATTCATCTCTTAGTGCCCTTGGCATGTTTAATACTCTGGAGTCTTGGCACTGTAGTCTCTCTTTTCTGACATGATGTATTTTTATTTTGGTTTTAAATTCTTTAATACAAGAGGCAAAAATCAAAGAAAATGGTTATTTTTAACTCTATTGTAAGGTATATTGTACACTTATGAAGTGTCAAAATAAACTAAAACTCTGAAATTATATGAAGAGCTGCCAAAGCAATTTGTTTTCAATCTATCCATTGTGTTTAGTATGTTATCATTTTCTTTACTTGTGTTAAAACTTTCTTTTTTCAAGATTCTATGTTGACACAATTGAGTAATGCAGAGCACATCAGATTTTCCACTGAGAGTGCACAGTACACTTTCATCTTCACAGTCTTGTATTACCTCAGCATGTAATGGAGCAATTCTATTTAAACTAGAATACACATTCTTTCAGCTTTAGTTTGTCCTATGTATCACTGAAATATTTTACCATAGATCTTATGTTTTAGTTCTAAAACATAGTCTGTTGAAATTTTTGTCTGATTCTTTTTATTTGTTGTTATACTAGTGCCAACTGACATGAACAACCCAGCTTACTGCAGCAAAACAGATAATATAGACGAGAAGGAAACCAAGAGACAAGGTGAAGAAAATGTAATATTCTGAAGACCTAAGCCATGATGATGTTTCTGGGACTAAACTTAGATTAAAGAATCTACTTCTTCTTCATTTGTTTTCTGTATAATTTGTTATTCCTTTCAACTTAAATTATTTTCTAATGAAATGTTCTGCTTACATATTTTACCCTCCTACAATGAGACAAATAATAAATTCATAAATATTGCTTGCATAATAGGGGACCAATATATATAATGCATATATTATATAATGTATATATAATGTCTTTTAAATAATAAAGGAAAAAATAATTTCTAAATGTATACACTTTCATTGAAAGCAACCTTAGAGATTAAAAAAATGTGGCCGGGCACAGTAGCTCATGCGTGTAATCCCAGCACTTTGGGAGGCTGAGGCGGGTGGATAACCTGAGGTCAGGAGTTCAACACCAGCCTGACATGTGGTGAAACCCTGTCTCCATTAAAAGTACAAAAAATTAGCCGGGCATGGTGGCATACGCCTATAATCCCAGCTACTCAGGTGGCTAAGGCAGGAGAATCACTTGAACCTGGGAGGCGGAGGTTGCAGTGAGCCAAGATTGCGTCATTGCACTCCAGCCTGGGAGACAAGAGTGAAAGTCTGTCCCCCCCAAAAAAATGCTATTTCTTTCAAGACTCCATTTCAGCTACATATTAAATGATAAAGAGTATTTCTGTCATGTAAAGGTATCATAGATTTATAAATTGGCTGACTTTGTCTTCAGATATCAGTATGCTGAAGTTTCTTCATAGAGTGAATTTCAGGATGCTGAAGGGATATATCTACCATCATTATGTCTATAACATACTTCAATATTTTATTCTGAAAACTGAACACAATAACACATGCCTATTATCTTATTTATTCCTATCATACTCTGAAGTTAAATGTTCATAAATATCTGGCCATTTTTATTTTTCTATTTTAGAATGTTTTCATCTTCATTTTATAACATACATAGTTTCCGTAGATTCTAATATATACACAAACTTGAATAAATATATACTGTTTATTAATTAATAGCCCACCTTGAGGTATTAACTTTAAGTTTAAATATATAGAATGTGCCAAAACAATGGTTTAAAGTTGAACATCTCTAGACTATTTTTAATTTGAGTTTGCATATTGCATATACCTCATAACTGTATTTGATTTCTGAATTTCACTATTATTTCAATCGTATTATTTTCTTACGGGAAAAAAATTTCAATAATTTCTTACAGCCAACTAAGTTAAAAGTAAACCTTTCTGGCTAGTTTTCAACGCTCTCTAAATAACAGGCTTACTCCAAGCAGATATGGCATATGGTTTGGCTGTGACCCACCCAAATCTCATTTTGAATTGTAGTTTCTATAATCCCCCTATGTGTCGTGGGAGGGACCTAGTGGGAGGTAATTAAATCATGGGGACAGTTAACTCCATGCTGCGGTTCTCTTGATAGTGAGTTCTCACAAGATCTTATGGTTTTATAAGGGGCTTTCACCCATTTTGCTCGGCACTTCTCCGTCCTGGCATCATGTGAATAAGGATGTGCTTGCTTCCCCTTTTGCCATGATTGTAAGTTTCCTGAGGCCTCCTCAGCCATATGAAACTGTGAATCAATTAAACTTCTTTCCTTTATAAATTACTCCATCTCAGGCAGGTACTTTATAGCAGCATGAGAACAGACTAATACAGTAAATTGGCACTGGTAGAGTGGGGTGCTGATATTAAAATACCCAAAAATGTGGGAGCGACTTTGGATCTGGGTAACAGGCAGAGTAGGAACAGTTTCGAGGGCTCAGAAGAAAAACAGATATGAGAAAGTTTGGAGCATCCTAGAAACTTGTTTAATTGTTTTGACCAAAATGCTGATAGTGATATGGACAATGTCTGTGTACCAAAATGAAGTCCAGTACAATGAAGCCCAGGCTGAGGTGGTCTCAGATGAAGATGAGGAGCTTATTGGGAACTGAAGCAAAGATGATTCTTGCTAGGCTTTAGCAAAGAGACTAGTTGATTTTTGGTACTACAATATTTTGTAATATCAAAAGCAATAAACAAAATCAATAACAAAAAAACAGAAAAAGTTGTGAAACGGGGAAAATCTTATTTCCAAATTACAATATAATTAGATTCAAATGTCTAGTTCTTAACCAAAAGCCACAAGGCATACAAAGAAATAGAGGAAAGTATGGCCAATTCAAAGGGAAAAAAAGAACAACAGAGACTGTGTCTGTAGAAGACCTGTTGGCATATTTATTAGAAAAAGCCTTTAAAATAGCTATTTTAAAAATGCTCAAATAACTAAAGGAAGATGTTAAGATATTCAAGAAAACAATGTATGAACAAAATTGAAATATCAATGAAGATATAGAAAACTCAAAAGAAACCAAAAAATTCTGGAGCCGAAAATTACAATAACTGAAATTACAAATTTACTATGGGGATTCAAAGGTGGAATTGAGTAGGCAAAAGAACCCATGAACTTGAAGATAGGACAATGAGAATTACTGATTCTGAAGTACAGAAAGAAAAAAATTTAAGAAAATTGGTCCTGTAGAATCTGGGGACACTATGAGGTGTCTAAAAGCTAGTATTATTCAACTTTGGTTCAAAGCTTCAAATTGAGTTTTTCTACATAATTTAAGATACCAATACAATTAAAGGATTTAATAGTTTATGTTTTGGGTCATGTAATATATATAGATGAAATTTAGAGATATCAATAACTGAAAAAGATGGAGACAGAGGTAGTAAAGAAGCAGAGTTTTTGTGTGTTATTGAAGTTAAACTGGTATAAATTTAGATTACAGTGTTGTAACTTTAAGATAATTCCCATTGTAACAAAAAAATAGTTATAGAATTACAAAAGAAATTGAGAAAGGTATATAAACAATGTACTACGTAAAAAGAACTAAACACAAAAAAAGTGCAGTTATGTCAAAAAATAAGAGGCATGGAAGCTATAAGGCATAGAGAAAACAAATAGCAAATGACAAAAGTAAGTTATTCATTATTAATAAATATTTAAATGTAAATGAATTAAACTCTCCAATCAAAAAGAAAGATTGGCAGGATGGATAAGAAAAGAAAAACACGATCCAATTATATGCCATCTATAAAAGCCTCACTTGACCCAAAGACACAAATAGTTTGAAAATGGAAGGATGAAAAAAGATATACCATGCAAATAATTACCAAAGAAAGCAGGAGTGGCTATACTAATATCAGACAAAATAGACTTTAAATTTTAAAAAAAATGTTGTAAGAGAAAAAGAAAGACATTAAATATTGATGAAAAACTTCATTACAGCAAGAAGATGTAAAAAATATAAACATTTACTCACCTAGTAACATACCATCAAAATACCTCAAGCAAAAACTGACAGAATTCCAACGTGAAATAGTTTTACAATAATAGCTGGAGACTTCAATGTCCCATTATCAACACTGGATAGACAACAGAGCAGAAAATAAGCAATACAAAAGAGGACTTAAACAGTGCAATAATCAATTAGATTTAACAGAAATATACAGAACCCTCTCCGCAAAACAGCATATACCTTCTTCTCAAGTGCACATGTGATTTTTTTTTTAGAATAGACCATATGTTAGACCACAAATAAAATCTCAATAGATTTTTAAGAACAGATACCAGATAAACTATCTTCTCTAACTACAATGGGATGTAGTCAGAAATCAATAACAGGGTGGGGAACATCACACACCGGGGCCTGTCGCAGGGTGGGGGGAAGGGGGAAGGATAGCATTAGGAGAGATATACCTAATGTAAATGACGAGTTAATGGGTGCAGAACACCAACATGGCACATGTATACATATGTAACAAACCTGCACGTTGTGCACATTTACCCTAGAACTTAAAGTATAATAATAAAAAAAAATCAACAGAAGTAAAAACCAGTAACACTGAAAAATGCACAAAATTGTGTAAATGAAATGACACACTCTTAAACAACCAATCAATGAATGAAGAAATCTCCAGAGAAATTAGAAAATAATTAGGAGAAATGAAAATGAAAACACAATGTACCAAAACTTATTGCAGAACAGGAAATGTACTCCCTGATCCTTCCTCTGGAAGCTTCATCTCAGAGGGGGATCCGGCTGTATGAGGTGTTAGTCGGCCCCCACTGGGAGGTGTCTCCCAGTTAGGCTTCTCGGGAGTCAGGGACCCACTTGAGGAGGCAGTCTGTCCATTCTCAGATCTCAAAGTCCATGCTGGGAGAACCACTACTCTCCTCAAAGCTGTCAGAAAAGGATGTTTAAGTCTGCAGAAGCTTCTGCTGCCTTTTGTTCCGCTATGCCCTGCCCCCAGAGATGGAGTCTACAGAGGAGGGCAGTGGTGGGCTCCACTCAGTTTGAGTCTACAGAGGTGGGCTGCGGTGGGCTCCACCTAGTTCGAGCTTCCCGCCACTTTGTTTACCTAGTCAAGCCTCAGCAATGGTGGATGCCCCTCCCCCAGACTCGCTGCCACCTTGCAGTTCAATCTTGGACTGCTGTGCTAGCAGTGAGTGAGGCTCCATGGGCATGGGACCCTCCAAGTCATGCGTGGGATATAATCTCCTGGTGTGCTGTTTGCTAAGACCGTTGAAAAAGCATAGTATTAGGGTGGAGTGTCCCAATTTTCCAGGTACCATCTATAATGGCTTCCCTTGGCTAGGAAAAGGAATTCCCCAACCCCTTGCACTTCCTGGGTGAAGCAATGCCCCTCCCTGCTTCTGCTCACGCTCCATGAGCTGCACCCACTGTCCAACAAGAAGGAAAGTCTTTTCAAAAAATGATATTGGGAAAACTGGATATCCACATGCAAAATAAATAAATAAAGGTAGTCCCCTACCTAACATTATATGCAAAAATTAACTCAAAGAGATAACAAACCTAAATATAAGACCTAAAACTGTAAAGCATTTAGAAGAAAAGGGGAATACAGAACAAAGACTTCATGACATTGGATTTGACAATAGCTTTTTAGATATGACACCAAAGGCACAGGCAACAAAAGAAAAAACAGACAAACAGGATTTCATGAAAAAATATTTTAAGCTGTGCATCAAAGATAATATTAATAGAGTAAAAAGGCAACCCACAGAATGAGAGAAAAACATATGCAAATACTGCATCTGTTAAGGGATTAACATCTAGAATATACAGAAAACTCCTCACACTCAATGATAAAAAACAACCCAATTCAAAAATACACTTGAATAGACATTTCTCCAAAGAAAATGTACAAATAGACAATAAACATATGAAAGTGTTCAAAATTTCTAATCATTATGGAAATGCAAATCAAAACTACAATTAGATACCACCTCACAGCCATTAGAATGGCTACTATAAAAAAAAAAAAACCCAGAAAGTAACAAGGGTTGGTAAGAATGTGGAGAAATTAGAAAACTTGTACACTACTGCTAACAATGTAAAATGGTATAACAGCTGTGGAAAACAGTATGATACTTCCTTAAAAAATTAAAAATAGAATTACTATATAATCTAACAATTCTGAGTCTACACCCAAAAGAATTAAAAGCAGAGTCTCAAAGTGATATTTCTATTACCATGTTCATAGTAGCATTATTCACAATAGCTAAAATGTGGAAACAAACCAAGTCCATTGAAGGATGAATGGATAAGCAAAATATGGTCTATACATACAGTGGGATATTATTTGGCCTTAAAAAGAAAAGGAATTCTGGCATATGCTACAATATGGATGAACCATGTGGACATTATGCTAAGTGAAATAATCTAGTAACAAAAAACAAATACTGTACAATTCCACTTATAAGAGATATTTAAAAGTAGTCAAAATCATAGAGATAGAAAGCAGAATGGTGGTTGCCATGGCAAAGAGAAGGATTGAAGGTGAGTTATTGTTTAATGGGTTTAAAGTTTCAGTTTTACAAGACAGAAAGGGTTATGGAGATGAATGGTAGTGACGGTTGCAGATCATGAATGTACACTCAACACCACTGAACTGTACACTTAAAATGGTCATTACATTAAATTTTGTTAAGTGTTTTTACCACAATTTTTAAAAATTGGATTAAAAAAAAACTGAAGTGATTGAAGCACTGAGAATTAATTAATTTTGGTTGTCCTCTCCATGAATATGCCCCTCCAACTCCCACTGAATACAATCTCTGCCCAACCAATCTTAGTTATCTCAGCTCTCCCGTATATCCCCACATTCCAGGCACTCTGTTTATTATTTCCAAACGTAAGCCAGTTTTCTTCCACTGTCTTTGTACAAGCTGGCCTCTCCTATATAAATCGTGACCATTGTTCAAAGACTTTCTCAAGTTCTTCCTCCCTAAAGTCTTTCTTGATGATATTTTTCCCTTTTTACTTTTTTCACTTCTTTTCTCTCAAATACCACTTTTTATCATTATAATATTATTTGTAATTACCCTCTCTCCTTCCTCCACCTCCACATGCCTAAAGGGCCACATTCAAGTACATTCTTTAAAGAGCTCACAAAGCACTTGGCCGTTAATAAGACCTTGTATTACATAAATACCATTTGCAACTTTAATCTGGAGAGTTATTGGAAGATAACTATGGGGAAATCACAAGGAGAACAATAAAACTACTGTGGTGGTTGGCAACTATAATGTTTCTTCCCCCTAACAACTACTTCTCAGTGTCCTGTTCTCAGTAGGGATGACAAAACCTCACTTCCACACCAGGGAAGAGCTGGGCTAGTGGCTGGAGTGAAGTGTTAAGTTGCAGTGCAGCCATTTACAAGGCAAGGACGCACATGAACTTCTGGAGTCTTGCCATGAACCTTTTATTCAGTGTGTGTGTGTAGGGTGTGTATAGGATCTGCGTGTGTGTGTGTTTGTTTCTTTTCTGCAAATGCAATCTACATTACTTTTTCCAATGTCATTATGCTTTGCCTAAAACTAAAAGGAACATTTCAATTGCTAGCTGGACCTATAGGAAATTGCATAGGTGATGAGATTCTATACATTATGAGAAGTCTATAGTACCTTGCACAAAAGGTTAGCAAAGTGTGTGTTTAAGGTACTTTGGTAGAGGTGGATGTTGTCATTTCTGAGGTTCTAGGTCTCCCTTTGCAAACTAGAATAAAAGTGAGACAATTTAAATAAATACTAGATTCTATCACCTAGGAATTTATTTACTTTATGAGCATCTGGAAATTACTTTCTTAAAGTCAGTAGTATATCAATAGATGCATTACACGAAATCATAAAACCCTTGATTACATAAGATATACATACTTAAATGCAAAAGCTGATAAACACACTAATCCTGAGGGAACTAGAACTATTGTATCCTCAGCACTAGCATACGAGGTAGCATATATTAGGTGCTCAATGAGCAGTGAATGAACGAATTAGTGATTAAATGGGTGCCAGGGCTTTGCCTGATGTGTCTGACTTGTATCTTCTCAACATGGGAACTTTTCAGGACATTGTTTTTATGATATTGTAAAGTTTCAAGAAAAAACAGTTATCTCAACATGTTCCTCATATGCACTACTCGTGGGAGAAAACAATTTCATTCATTGTACTTGTCTTAAAGTCAGCATTTCACTCTCCAAAATTAGGGCAAAAGTAGTTACAGCTAAGATCAAATTCTGCTCTGGATAATAATCAAATCCCCAAATGAAGGACACTTTGGAGAAGAAAAAGATGGATATCTCAAAAAAATGAGACTGCCTTTATGATAAATGCCATAACCAAGTAAAATTGCTTTCTTCCTGTCAATAATGACCCTAGCATCCCTGATGTGTAACTTACATTTAACTGGCAACATTCTGGGCTACTCATATTAACTGCAACAGGCTGAACAGCTTGAACTTCAATAAAATGTGCATTAAGTGACTGAGTTAATTTAACCTCATTAATCCTCAACCCACTAGCACCATCTGAAGCCTTCCAAGCAGCCTGTGCTTCATCTGCAACATAAACATGTCCCTGTAAGAAATCAACACCCAAAATGTGCTGAAACTCTAGCTCCCAAGTTGTCACTGAGGGCTAAATGGCTGCATAATTGCCAGGACCAGGCTCCAATTGCATTATATGATTCACTCAACCTTATTATTCTTGTTAACAGCAAGATGAGTTCCCGAAAAATAAATTTCTCTCTGAAGTTTTTTTTGGAACTGCTTCTCTATTGACTAAACATGCTCTCATTCACCAAAGAGCGGATTGTTATTCAAGATACTTTTTTGCCTTATAAGTGAAGAAACATATATATGGCAAATAAAAGACTGTGCTACATTAAAAGAAAAATTTAACCCATCTGCCTCCTATATCTTCCCCTGTGTGGGACTCTGGAAGTGGTAATAGCAGTTAATTTTCAGGACTTTACTTGTAAAGAGCCAAAGTTTCAAAGTACCATAAGCCATCAACATAATTTCAATATTTAGTCAAATATTTGCAGTGGTGTGTGTGACATTTTAATTTTTTGTAATAGTGTGGGACTTCTATGAAACTGATCTTGATCAACTTAAGAATGAGTCTAAATAAAGGCACGTGATATGTACCACCTTGATATTTTATATTTAATGACATTGAGAACACCTTTTGGAGCCACACCAGACCAATCTGGTTCAACGTTTATGTAACAGAGTTGTGAGTTGCTTTTCAGTCAGTATGTACCCTTAGGTCACATAACCTGAGCATGCCCAGATGAACCAAGCGTGCAACCACCAAAGGAACCTAAGTGCTCAGAGAAGAAGGGACTGGGCAGAGCATGGTGGCTCATGCCTATAATCTCAGCACTTTGGGAGGCCAAGCAAGGTATATCATTTGAGGTCAGCAGTTCAAGGTCAGGAGTTCAACATGGTGAGACTCCATCTCTAGTAAAAATACAAAAATTAGCTGGGCGTGGTGGTGTGCACCTGTAATCCCAGCTACTTGGGAGGCTGAGGTGGGAGAATCGCTTGAACTCAGGAGGTGGGGGTTGCCATGAATCAAGATAGCACCACTGAATTCCAGCCTGGGTGACAGAGTAAGACTCCAGCTAAGGGAGGGAAGGAAGGAAGGAAGGAAGGAAGGAAGGAAGGAAGGAAGGAAGGAAGGAAGGAAGGAAGGAAGGGAGGGAGGGAGGGAGGGAGGGGAAGGCAGGAAAGAAAAGAAAGAGAAAGAGAGAAAAAGAAAGAAGGAAGGAAAAGGAAAAAGATGAATGAACTGAATTAAGAAGCAGATACTGGGCCAGGTCAGGTGTGGTGGCTCACACCTATAATCCCAGCACTTTGGGAGACTAAGGCAGGAGGATTGCTTGGGCCCAGGAGTTCCAGACCAGCCTGGGCAACATGGAGAATTCTTGTCTCTACAAAAAAAAAAAAAAAAAAAAAAATAGGCAGACATGATGGAGTACCTGTATTCCCAGATATTTAAGAGGCTGAGGGGAGAGGATCACTTGAGCCTGGGAGACTGAGGCTGCAGTGATCAGTAATGGCGCCACTGCACTCCAGCCTGGGCGACAGAGTGGGACCCTGCCTCCAAAAACAAAACAAAAAAAAGAGGTAGACACTGCATGGACTGCATGGCAGGATTCTGGATTAAATCAGATCAAGCCCTGGCATCACCTCATGGCAAGATCTAATCAGATCATGCCTCCTGACATTATCTCATTGCAAGATCCAATCAGATCACACCTCATTACCCTATGCATATAAAACCTGACTCAACCCCCACCTCAGGGAGACACTGCTTTGGGAACTTTCCCCGGGGTTCTCCCTACTTGTTATAAGTAACAAAATCCCCTTGCTAAATACTTCTTGTTGTGGTCACCGTGTCGATATTCACCAAGCAAACTCACCCATTGTATGGGTAACACTTTGATTTTGGAGAGTCCTTGGTTCATTTTCTGTTTCCATTACTTTGTAGCCAAGAAAATAAGTAGTATTATATCTGTATGGGCCTTCATTCCTTGTAAAGAGACAGTGAATTCCAAACTCACTGGACATTGGATGTGAACTGACAACACAGTTTAGTCTAGTTTTGTGAGTATCACACAAATTTAGGGGTAGATAATATAACTGTTCACTCTTCAGCTACTGGGAATATACTGCCTACTATT
Organism: Pan troglodytes; assembly: GCF_028858775.2. NCBI lineage: Eukaryota > Metazoa > Chordata > Mammalia > Primates > Hominidae > Pan > Pan troglodytes. The sequence goes on from NC_072411.2 coordinate 88,232,335, forward strand.
AAGTTTTTGTAATGATCAAATCAGATAATTTATTCAAAGAAATTTATACCATACCATCTATACAAATATAGCCATTTTTTTCCCTTACAGTCAAAAATTGGTGGGAATAAAATCTGTAGCAAAAAGTGGGTAAAGCAAAATCCAAAGTAGATCCTACTCTTCACCACCATTCCACAATACTTCTTAAAAGCTCCTGAGTTTTAAAAAATAATTTCATAACTTTATCACCAAGAAACATAATATAGCAAAAACTATATATGTAAAAACATCTTTATTTTGAAAAGGAACTATCTTTCCATAATTAGCCAATTGATTTAAAATATTATAAGCAAAAATCGGCCTGATGCATGCTATTTAAAAAATTATTAAAAATAGAATGTAAACCCTTAAGCCACTGGGTGGTCAAATATCTCTCAAGTCAAATCTCAAATGTTTCACTTGGTAAAAAAGTGTTTTCGTAAGTCAAATAATTTTATTAAATTTTCTCATAAGTTACAGAAATTTATTAGTTCCTTATCTTTTGACTGTTATATTTAGATAACAATAAAAGCAAAAAAAATTATATTGTTATTCTAACACCTTTGTTAAGGCAGCAGTGTCCATAGCATATTTGTTTTTTATCTGGATGTTTTTATCAATTAACAGGTGATTTTAACAAGTTAATATATCGCTCTTTCTCAATTTTCATCAGTTACAGGGAATTAAATGGTCACAAAGTTTTGTAGTGTTAGGACCCTATAAAGTGAGGAGGTGACTCCAACTTTGGAGAAAGCAGTATAGAAAAGAAATATTCCTAAGAGAGAAAAACACATTTTTGTAGCTCTATTGAAATATAAACTAAAACACCTTCTTGTTTGGCTAGTTCCAGTATTTTTCTTACCAGGTAAACTCTCTACTGGCAAGCAATTTAAAGTTATTTCATTTAGAACTGCCAGTTCCAGAAATATGATAGTTCAAGTAAAACATACTTTTTAAAAATATGTCATGCCAGCACTGTTCTGCTATATTCATGGAAGACAGACTTTAAATTACTATTTAACTGAGTACAATTTTATCCCAAGAAACAATTTATGAAAATAACATAAATCAGATATGATAAAATCAGTAATAAATATTGAGAATGAAGGATTTTAGAAAAGATAAGCTATCTTTAGAGGAGACAGAACAATTTACATTTTCAAACTACAGTGTATAACATCCTTTAAATCATACCCAAGATGTTGAAAAATATAAATATATGCACATTCCTGGTACTACAGCCAAAATATATCTCTTGATAGCTGCTCACCTTTACATATATATACGCATGTTTTAATAAAAGCCAGTTTGCCTTTTTTAAAAGTCGTTTTTGCAATATATTTTAAAGTAAAAAAAAAAATTGCAACATATTCTTGGAACTATCCTAAATGCTACACATCTGCTATTTTCAATTTCTGACTTTTGTAATTTAGGGAAAATAAATTACCCTTTCTGGATAATACTTTTAAAATTACACTAAGTCATGGTAATTCCCTGATGAAATAGAAAAGGAAAAATGGTCAGCCAACAACATTTCAAAATACCTCATCAACATCTTTAATATTTTCCTCACATATGTGTTATTGCTCTAATGTCCTTTCATCCAGACTTAGTGCCATTCTTAAATGAATATATATTCCTCATAATGTTGTGGCATTCCAAACATCTGCTAGAGGCTCACTTCAAAAATTGGTACACAGCACATTCAAGGCTTGTTACAGAACAACTTCTCTGGAACTTATTTTTAATAAAATAAAAATAATTTTTCTAATCTCTTGGACATCATGGCCACCATAAATGTATCAACTAGTAATATGACAGTACAATATTAAAAGTGATAGATCCTAGTAAAGTTTTATGTCCATAATTTCATCTTTCTTACCAAGAAAGTATTCAAAATAAGTATAAGATCAAAGCATATTTGTAAGACAAAATTGAATTATGTCATATTTATTATTACACTGATAGGTTAGGCAAGGAAAAGAGATCCATTTCATTTATTTCAACTAAAGGGTATTTGTTGTAATGATACAGAGACTGGACCAGAATCAGCTTCAAAGGCTAACATGTCAGCCAAATCAGCTTTCTTAATATCTCTGTTCTCTCTTCTTATCTACACCATTCATCTTTGCTATGTAGTTTCCTCTGTTTATCCAGTTTTTTGCTCCTTCATAGCTTCAGTTTGTAAGTGGCTTCCGTGTACCAACTACTTAACAGTATCCTTTGTGCTGCTATGCCTAATGCTAACAGATTCTGGGTTTTCCAGTTCAAATTCCCAAGAATTAGATTCTGACTGACCTACTTCACCTGTTTACTGCATACCAAGTCACAGGATGCTATTAAGCATTTTATTGGCTGCACTTTTCTTACCATCAATATTCATTCCCAGTCCCTTGAACTGTGGCTGGGAGATAAAATTTTGAGTACAAAAATAGCCACAATGGTAGAAGGACTGAGTGAAATATATTACCTAGAAAAGTTGTGTAAGTATTAACTGAAAACTTTATTTTGCCATATATAAAGACATTTACTTTGATTATTTTAACAAGGCATGCTACAACAAACTTTGCCTAGGAATCAAGTCAACCAGATTTCTGCAATACCAACATAAATCTTACAAAACTGGCTGGAACATCCACTTTGATTTTAGATATGTGAGAAATAAGCTAACTTACTATAGCTTTCCCAAATTTATCATTTGAGAAAAAAGAGAGACCATTCCTCCAGTGATTCTTGCATAGTATTTTTATCTGGATTAAATTTATAGTGCTGTCTAAATAAACGTATAGCAATTAGGGCTAAGTATTCAGAAGATTGCCTCTTTAGACATTGACAGCTATTTCAACAGAAGATTTACTGAATTTAGTAAGCAATTTTAGTATGTCTCGATGTAGTTTCATGTAGCATAAAATGATCACACTATCATATTTGGTGAAGAATCTCAGATTTATCCTGCCTGACCAAAAAGACCAGGTACACTCAGTATTCCTATGAATATAATTTCACAATTTTCAACACAATGTATGCTTTTTTTTCAGCATACTTTTTCTGTTGAGCACTGAAAGGGAATCCTGGTCAGTAATAAGCATATTTAACATTTATGTAATGCTTTATAAGTTGAAACATACTTTCACATGGATTAATTCATATATTACACATAGCAACAATTATTTTGTAAAGAAGAAAACCAGGACTTCAAAGGTTTCCTTAAGTAGGACTTAAGTAACATAGTCTATAAATGGCAGAGCAGTATTCAATCCTATTAAATCATTTGTGAACTACTAGCACAGTACTATGCCTCTAGAGAGGCATGCTTGGGTCAACAGCATGAACAAAAAGAAAGAGCAAAATACAGAAAAGTCTGAAATCCAAAGGACTTCAGGCTGGGATCATGAGAATAGCATCATGATCCAAGAAAGAGATGGTAACTGGAATTTTGTATGAAAATGATTGATTTCAGAGAGATTGGTATTAATTTCGAGTTTGATCTTTTTAAACTCATAAGACTAAATTCATTTTTATTTCACATACAAACCTCAAAAAATTGGCACAGTTTCTTGAACACTGTGAAAAAGAATTCTGAGATCACATATAAGCTCAGTGAGAAGAGTGCCATGACGAATTAGGAATATACGCCATAGATAGGAGAATTGGAAATGAATAAAAATGTGAATGTTGCATCATTGCCAACCCTGACTTTGACTTACCATTGTCTGGTTGATGTATACACATACCTCTCCTGCCACAGAGTTCTGTGTAGTATATAGGATTAGAAGCTATAAGGGTCCAAAGTGCCAATCCACAAATCATCAGCATATGTTTGGAGGTGTTTACAAGCTGTGAAGTATCCCGTCAATTCTAAGTACATGGTTAAGGGATCATAACGAAAAAAGTTATTGAAGTAACATGAAGTCAAATCTTAGAGTCAACTCAATAGCAACTGTGTCTCTAGTATGGAACACTACCATGAAGACATACCTTACAAACCTCTGGCAAATTTATTCCCAGCAAATATTGTCCTTTCTCTGTCATCACTGGGAATGGAGCCAGGTGAAGGGAGATTTGGATGGGGAGGTGTGAGAAACTAGCCCCTCAGAAATAATTTCCAGATATTTCTAAAAGATTTAAATTTTAACATGCACGTATGCTTCTTCTCAAATGTGCTTTGCTAACTCTTCAAAGGAATCAGCATTAGAGAAGCAAGGGCAGAAGAGACAGGGCCTTGGTCATCAGTCCCTTGCTCAGCCATGAACCCAATCAAAAGACTGAGGTCTCCTGGATAATTTCAGAGTTTTCTCTGTGGATTTCCAGCATTTCCAACCATGGGATGGTGTACAGGTAGCATAACCACCTCCTTTGCCATTCATTTTTAGCTGTCAATATTTTATCCCCATCAGGAGTACAAGTCTTTGGCAAAATGAAAACGATACCTCTTCACAAAAATCTAGAGATATCCTGGTTTAAACGGTGGAATCATGTCAGTGCTCACACATCTAACAATTTCTTACTAGTTCATACTGTAATAATTTCACCCAAAGCTCTCTCCCACATTTCATCAAAAAGTACACAAATATAAGATCTTATAATATTAAGGTAATAATTTTTAAGAAATATTATTCATATTCACTAGTTTGCTATTAAACAATTTCAGAAATGATTAAAATTAAGATATGCTTGTCAAAAGAGATAAATTACAGGCTCAGTGACAAATTTTATTAGGCATTTCTTTTACTCATTAGGGTGTAACATTTCTATAAATAACAAGGGTTTTATGGATATGGCTATGAAATCAGATTCTATAATGTAAAATATTTTATTCCCCTCCACAGAATTCATTACCACCTATAATTCAAAGAACTATGAAATAAAGTTATAAAGAACTGTGTATGGTATTATTCTTTAGTATGTATAAATAAATTTATACATAGGTATTTTATATGCATAAAACTGAAAGGATGGGTTCCACACTGCCTAAATCACCCATATTGTTTGAATTTTTATAAGAATGTATTAATTTTAATATCAGAATAAATGACAAAGATACTACAAGAAAAGAAAAAGCAATTTTGGTCATTCCTGCGTGATATTTGCTGACAATATACCTCATAGTCACAAATTCCTCAGGACAAGTGTACAAATGAATGCATTTTAGTTTTTGTTTTTTCACATGCTAAGATAAAATATATAGTAATCCTTAACATGACTAATTAATATGTTGTTTGTAAATATGTTAGAACAATCTATATTTTGTAAATGAATCTATGCTCTCTATTTCAGAAAAATTTAATAACTTTTTCAATGTCTTCTTCATGGTAATCTTATTACTTCTAATACTCCTTGAGACATAGAAAATTATGTGTTATGATTTGAAGCATTTAGAAAATAATTTTGAACCAGTAGAATTAATAATATTCCTACTACAAGAATACCAAAACTCCTCAAATACTATGTAAAGGTGAATTTTTTACATTAACACAATGTGTTATGTACAATATTTTAAGCTGATAAAAATATATTGTGATTCAGAAGGTATTATTTATGAGCAAGAACCCAGAAGAATGATAGAAGGAAGAGACCCGGAACATAAAACCCTAAGTCATAAGGTAGAGAAGCTTTCAGTCAAAAGTCCTAGACTTGAGGAATAAGGAAGGCACTTATTTTTGTTTAAAATTAGGATAATGAAAATGAACTTCACCTACTTCACATTTTTTCCCAAGCCTGGCAATGAGCAACAGACTGTTATTTCTACTTCTCTAATTCATTGTATTATTAATATAAGTATTTCAAAGCATAAATTCAGATACTGAAAATTGGTGGAATGAGCCTCTTAAAGATCTTACAAGTAGCAAATTGAACAGTAACAAGAATCCAAAGTCCAATCATTAATAATCAGAGTGAGCCAATGCAAAAGCAATGATTAACTCACCCTCAGCAAACATTTTGAAGTATTATTCCAACCAAGTAACATAGGTTCAAGAAAACTAAGCAAATGAACAGCAACAAAAAAATGAGGTAATTCTCAAAGCAGAAAAAAAATGTAGTAATTATTAGATGAAAAATAAAATGTACAAGAATCGTGATGTAAATACTTTTTATATAATCCTGGTAATTGAAAGAATGACTATGAAAATAACAAAAATATTTAATATCACCATGCATAAGGAAGCAGGAAAGGAGACTATAAAAGGTAATATTTACAATTACCACAAAAGGATGTCCATAGATAATGTCCAAAAATAATCAAGCAAAATATTGTAGTATACAATTATATAGCCATATGGAGGCAAATGACAGAAGAAACAACCAAAAGAGTTTGATAATGGGGTGCCTGTGGTGAACTAGAAGATAATTTGGGGAAGGTGACAGACATGACCATTTTTAATAACTTTCAGCATTGACATTTTAAACTATGAGTAGGTATTTATTTAATTAAAAATATTTTCAATCAATTATAAAGGTAAATGCAACACCTTAACAGCAAAACCCACCATTTCCTGACTGAATGTAATAATCTCATAGAATTTGAAAACCTCTCCACATGTATATTCAAAAAAAATTAAAAGACTTTAGTTAACATCTCTTGAGAATTGTGATGACAGATATTGCCCTGAAGGCCTTTGAGAATTGTGAAAATACAGACTAAAATAAAATTCAGAAAATGCATTTATATATTCTCTTTAATGAGTTCCTGTGCTATAACTAATTCTATCATCTGAGGCTCCCAGATTGTCTTGATGCTGACATTCAGAATTTTTTGTATTGTAAAAAAAGTAAAGACTTATGTTTTTAGACACCAAGAAGTCCCAGGTGTGTTGAAACCTACAGCTTCATTTTACATTCCTTCTTGGCCCCTTTAATTCGATTTTGTGACTCAAAATGCTTCAAAATTTGATCTGTATGTTGTCCAAATGCTGCCTGTAGCCTAGTGAAAGATTTAATATTGTTTATTGCCAAATATGTCTCCAAAAGTTTTAATCCCCTTATCTCCCCATTACTGGTTTGTAAAGCAGGCTAATGCAATATTGGAGTCAGAGTGAGCCAATGCAGAAGCAATTCTAAATAAGAGGAAAGAAACTTGTCAGTTGCTGGAGTCTTAGCAGAATATTACAAATTACTTTTTGAAACTTTTAAGGATAGTAAAACCTAAAGTATTTTTTTCAATAACACTTGTAAACCAGATTCTTGTAGAAAATGTATTTACTGTGTCTAATTTGTTGGAGCTTAAATTTTACTTTTAAAGTAATTAGAATAGAGAAATAATAATTAAAAGAACTAAGATCCTAGTCCCAGTTCTACCATTTATTCAATAAACTGTTAAACAAACACTGAATAAATACCTCAGAGCCCTGTCCTTAGATATAGATATGTCAAGTGGAAGGTATACAGGAAGATTAACTCTCTAGAAATTAAAATCAAATTATGTACCTTTTGAGTTTACAGATTTTCACAAAATTTTAAGCCCTTAATTCAAAGATAATGTCAGACCTTAAAATTTTTCCTTTCAGAAAATGAGTCATAATTATAGAATGATTATTACAGAGTTTAAACTCTGCTTTATTTCAATCTTAGATTTTAACTATTACATGTAACCATATTGAAAACGTGAAATGCAGGGAAACAAAGAAATTAATGTTGCTCAGAGTTAGATCTGACCTTAGTCACCTGTGTCTTGTATAAACTAAACATTTGGAATGTCACTCCTATTTTGTTATTGCCCAAGGTGGAGGTGTTGATAAGTCAAAAAAGTCTGCTTTGAAATGTCTGTGTTATAAAGGAATGATTTTATTTGTGTATCTCATTGTCCAGAACTGATGACAAAAGACATCCTCCTTCACTAATTCCTTGACTAGTCCCTTAATTCTTAGTCTCTGTACCATCTCATATCTCTAAGGCACTTTGCTAAATATTTGGCATGGAATTTGGTTTTAAAAAAATAAAAGCAATAAATATGGTAAGAAAGCAGGAACTTTAAGGTCTATAAGGAAAATCACTTAATATAGCCCTCTTTTAATCTATTAATAAAGACATAGAGCCAGGAAACAAGACATGTATTCATTAGCTCCTGGATATCCCTGGGATATTTTTATTCTGTTCTATTAAATTTTGCTCAGTTGAAGAGCATTGTGAAAGCTATAAAGTTTTAAAAACGGTGACAGTCATAATAAGTAGGGATGGGTGAATTCAGTGGCTTAATTAAAGACATTTGAGTTAGGGAAATGGATAGCATCATAGTGGTTACAGTTACTTTATTTAAGATGGAAATTACAGTGTACAAAAATTAATTCAGTTTTTCAGGTAAAATCTCTCCCCTACTTAGCTAAAGTAATTACTCTGCTTTACCTCCACTAAGGCAAACATTATGTCCCTAATGTTTCTTTTATATGAATAAATATAGTATGCTTTCTCTCAAATCTGAATCATTCAATAACTCTTCAAAGTCTCTTGCACCCATATAGCACCCAAAATAACTAATAATCATTCATTTAATCCTAACAGGACTTTCCTTTCTGTACTCAAATATTCTTTTAATCTTCTAATTATTCTTGCAATTAGTTTTGTCTTAAAGCACATTCCACATTTTATTCCACCTACCATTCCTAAGCATGAGCATACAATGGCATAACCATTGAAGGAAAAATGTGAATTTCACTTCTTCTTCATTGGAATAGCTATCTTTTTTCCTTGGAAGCAATTGAGGAAAAGATTATCACAACGTTCAAGCTTTCCCTTTGTCATTTCTCCACAAATTGTTCTAGAAATTCATCCCAATCCCAAACAAAATCCCAGCAGTCCTTTATTTGGAAATTGACAAACAAATTCTAAAGTTTATATGGAATTTGAAAGAATCTAGAATAGTCAAAACAATTTTGATAAAGTATAACAAAGTTGGAAGATTAACACTTCCTGATTTTAAAATTTATTATAATGCTACAGTGTGTTATTGAGTTCAAGATCAACAAATCAATCAATGGAATATAATAGAGAATCCAAATATAAACCCATCTTTAAATGGACAATTAATTTTTTTACAAAGGTACAATAATTCAGTGGAGAAATAATGATCTTTGATTTCTTAGATAAATGAGTTCTTAGATAAAACATTGAAAGTATGACCCATATAAGACAAAAATGATAAATTCAAAATCATCTGCTATGGTCTGAATGTTTATGTCTCCTCAAAAATTCACATGTTGAATTCTACACCCTAAGGTGATTATACTAGGAGGCAAGATGTTTTGGGAGGGATTAGTGCCCTTGTAATGTAAGCCCAAAGGATCTGGTTCACTCCTTTCACTATGTGAGGACACAGTGAGAAGGCACTATCTATGAGTCAGTAAGCAAGCTGTCACCAAACACCAAATCTTCACTCATCTTTATCTTGAACTTTCCAGCTTCTAGAACTGTAAGTAAGCAATTTCTTTTGTTTATAAACTACTCAATTTATAGTATTTTGTTATAGCAACATGAATAAGACATTATCAAAATTAAAAACTTTTCCTTCACAAAAGACATTGTTAAGAAAATAAAAAGAGAAGCTATGTAAACTGAGAGAAAATGTCTGTAAGTCACATATTAAACAAATAACTTATATTTAAAATATGTAAACAAACTCTCAAAATTCTATAAGAAGAAAATAAATAACCCTTCAAAACAATCAACAAATACAAAATGGCAGTTTTAAGTTAGTACTTATCAACCATATTGATAGCATGTAAAATGCACATGAACTAAGTAACATGTAAATAGACTAAATTATTCAATTAAAAGCAGAGTGGTTAAATGGATAGAGACCAGACCCAACTATATGGTGCATACAAGAAACCCTTATAAAGACAGACAAAGATTGAAGGTGAAGGGATGGGAAAATATATTTGATGCAAGTGGAAACCAAAACAGAGCAAAAGTAGCTACACTTACATCAGATAAAATAGACTAAATGTCAAAGACTGTAAAAAGTGAAAAAGAAAGGGGTTATTACATAATAATAAAGTGGTCAATTCAGCAAGAGGATATAACAATTATAAATACGTATACACCAAACATCAGAGCACCCATTTATAGAAAGCAAACATTAATAGACCTAAAAGGACATCTAGATTGCACTACAATAATAGTAGGGGATTTCAACACCCCAAGCTCAATAATGGACAGATCATCCAGACAGAAAATTAATAAATATTGGAATTAAACTACATACTAGACAAAATAGGCCTAACTTACATTTACAGAAGATTTCACCCAAGGGTCACAGAATACCCATTCATTTCATCAGCACATGAAACATTCACCAAAAAAGACCATACGTTGGGCCACAAAACAAGTCTCAACAAATTCAAAAGAGTAGCTATTGTATCAAATATCTTTTCTGACTACAATGGAATACAACTAGAAATCAATACCAAGAGGGACCATGAAAACTACACAAAAATATAGAAATTAAACAACATGCTTCTGAACAACCAATAGGTGAATAAAGAAATTAAGAATAAAATTTTAAACTCTCTTGAAACAAATGAAAATGGAAATACAACATAACAAAAGCCATGGGATGTAGCAAAAAGCAGTACTAAGAGAAAAGTTCATAGCAATAAGCCCCTACATCAAAAAGTTGAAGACTTCAAATAAGCAACCTAAAAAGGTACCTCAAGGAGCTAGAAAAAAAAAAAGTACAAAACCAATGGAATTTGTTTCACTGCTAAAATCTACCAAACACTTAAAAAAAATACCAATTCTACTCAAACTGCAAAACAATTAAAGAGGAGGGGATACTTCCAAACTCACTCTATAAGGTCAAAATTTACCTGATACCAAAACCAGACAGGGACACAACTGAAAAAGAAATAGCACTGATCAGGCCAATAGCACTGATGAATATAGATGCAAAAATCCTCAACAAAATACTAGCAAACCAAATTCAACGACATATCAAAATTTAAAAAATCATTCACCACGATCAAGTGACACTCATCCCAGGCAGCTAAAAGTGGTTCAACACATGCAAATCAATGTTATACATCACATTAACACAACCAAGAACGAAAACAAAAATCATTTCAATAGATGCAGAAAAAGCATTAGATAAAATGTATAATAACATACCTTTATGATAAAAACTCCTGGCAAACTGGGTATAGAAGGAACATAATAAAGGTTAAATATGACAAACCCACAGCTAACACCATAATGAATAGGAAAAAAATGAAAGTGTTTCCTCTAATATCTGGAACATGACAAGGATGCTCACTTTCATCACTTTTATACCACATAATACTGGAAGTCCTAGCCAGAGCAATCAAACAAGTGAAAGACATAAAGGGCATCCAAATTGAAAAGGAAGAAGTCAAATGATCTTTGTTTTTAGATGACACCATCTTGTATTTAGAAAACCTGAAAGATTATATCAAAAAACTGGTGAGCTGATAAATAAATTCAGTAAAGTTGCAGGATATAAAATTAACATACAAAAATTAGTAATATTTATATACACAAACAGCAAATAACCTGAAAAAAGAAATCAAGAAAGCAGCCCATTTAAAATAGCTACAAAGAATATAAAATACATAGAATTAACTTAGCCAAAGAAGTAAAATATCTATGCAAGTAAAACTATAAAACAATGATAAAAAAATCGACCAGGACACAAAAAGTGGAAAGATATTCTATGCTTGTAGATTGAAAGAATATTGTTAAAATGAACAACACTAACAAAAGCAAAATATAGATTCAATGCAATCCCTATAAAATATTTCTTCACAGAAATAGAAATAACAATTTTAAAATTTATATGAAACCACAAAAGACTCCTAATAGTCAAGCAATCCTGAGCAAAAAGAACAAAGCTAGAGTCATCGCACTACCTGACTTCAAAATATACTACGAATCTATAGTAACCAAGTAAGCATGGCACTGGTACAAAAACAGACATGTGACCAATGGAACAGAATACAGAACTTAGATATAAATGCATGCATTTACAGCCAATGCATTTTTGACAAAGTTGCCAAGAACACACAATAGGAAAAGGACAATCTCTTCAATGAATTGTGCTAGCAAAACTGTATAACCATCTGCAGAAGAATAAAACCAGATGCCTACCTCTCATCATACATAAAAATCAAATCAAAATGAATTAAAAACTCAAATCTAAGATCTGAAAATACAAAGCCATAGGAGAAAACATTGAGTAAATGCTTGAGGACATTGGTCTGGGCAAAGATACTTTGTGTAAGACTTCAAAAGTACAGGCAACTACAGCAAAAATAGACAAATGGGATTATATTCAGCTAAAAAGCTTCTGCACAGTAAAGGAAACAATCAATGGAGTGAAGAGACAACCCACGAAATGGAAGAAAATATTTATAAACTATCTGACAATATTAATAACCAGAATATATAAGGAGCTCAAACAACTTAAAACAATAATCTGCTTTTAAAATGGGCAAAATATCTGAATAGACATTTCTCAAGACAAATAGCCAACAATGACATGAAAAACTGCTCAACATCACAAGCTGACTTTTAAAAAGGTAAATCTTTTTATATACCATTCTTCTACTTGTAACCCTTCTTTAATAGATTTGTATTGCTTTTCAGAGGAAATTTCAAACATTAGTATGGCTACATCTCTCTATAATCTCTATCTCCAGTCTTAACTCACATTCTCACTCCTCTCTATAGTTCATTCTTTGAAACTGTTGCACCTTTGCACATGCTGTTGCTGTTACTAAAATGCATTTACTCCTTCTTTCCTTCAATCCTTTTACAAATTATTTCCCATTTATTACTTCAATCTCAAATGAAACAGAACATCCTTTGAGAAGGTTTCAGTATTCTATTTAAATTACATTATGATGTTATAATCTCCCATAATTATATTTTACTATGATTTTTCCTATTTGAAAAATAGCATCTCAATGCTATAATCTTCCATAGATAAACAATCATACCTGTTTTGTTTACCATTGTACTCCTGGAACCCACCTAGTGTCTGGTATATAAAAAAGGCTCAATAAATATTTATTTGAGGGATAAAAACATTCTTCCATTATAGATACAAAAAGTGGAACTTAGAGATAACAAAACTTGCTTCTAAGTCACACTGCTAAAAAGAGGAATAACAAGGATTAGAATCTAAGTATATAGTACTCTAATCTGTTCACTTATTCAACTGAGCCACCCCCTTCTTACAACTGTCCCAGCTACTCATTTACACAGAGGAACTTAAAATAGGTTTGCTCATCCTTCCCCTTTAGTTTTAGTAGCTTTAAGTGAGTTACAAATATTGGCTATTATCTCAATACAGTGCCAATTGTCTGAGCCAACAGCATCCATTCCACTTTACAGTGACAAAATTCTAGATGACCAATGAGAATCACAGCCAGAATATGTTTGGCATGTCAGCACAACCAATGAACACAAATGTTTTTAGAGAGTTAAGTTTATTCTCCATTTTGTCATGCAGATGGCAAAACTACAGCTTGCAACTGTGATGAATTGTTTGCCACATGCAGATGGTAGAAAAGAAATAAATTACAAACACATGAAAATGTGGTTTTCAACTGTTCCATGGTGCTACTATGTTGGCCAGGAAAGAAGTGGAATTTCTATTGGCTTGAATTTCATGAGATTTTACATTTGAATCAAATGAGTTCATATTTGGGTCAAGACTTTAAAAAAAATGTATAGCTTGTCCTTTTGTGTCTCCACTATTTCATTTCCAGACTTAGATTTATTGAGTTATATATGCACAACTTGGATAAAGTTAACTGCTGAGCATTAGTGCTTATTTTACTCTACTATTAAATAATTTTCTAATACAGCTTAATAACTTACTTTTTATTTCTTCATGAATTTTGACAAAAGTTTTGTCAGAATTTTGAAAATGAAAAATGCTGAAGTGATGTCTTCATCACATCAGTCATCTCTCAAGGAAATGTAAGCTGGCTATAAATACAAAAAAAAAGATGTCTACAAATATCAAAGAGTTGATGTTTAATATGATATGGCTCTGTGATAAAAAATGTTAATGTTTTTTGTTGTTATTTTATGATTTTTATTTTTCATTTTCTATATTTATATTATGAGATTTTGTGTGGGTTTGCTAAGCAACTTTTGTTAAGTCTGTTGTTGGCCTTCCTATTTACTCCTACCCTGTGTTGCTGAAGAGAGAAAATCTATTAAAAAATGAATTATATAAGAAGAGATGAAATAAATCTAATTCAAAATTTATACATATAAAATGGAATACAATTAATGTATTATAATACAATATAATACGAATGAAATGTATGAAAGAAATGAAGGTGTTGTTTTGCCTAGATGACATGTGGTCATAGATATTCCATTACTTTAACTGGAAAAATTAAAAGAAAACAGAAAAAGCTCATCAAAATCTATCCTAGCCACGTCACATAGATTTAATTAAATCTTCACTCTTAAAACAATGCTATAAAGAGAACTCTTTCCCTTCCTCACAATTCTCTTACCCTTCATTGTGAGGCAGAGTATTCCCTTGGGATATTTTCTACCTTAAAATAAATACTACAAGAAAATGGTGAAATAATAGTGGCTTCTATCAGTCATGGGCTGCCAGCTCTTGCGCCTTAGCTTCTCTCACTTATTAAGGAGCTGAAACCCAAAGAATCAGTTTCAGGCCTCAATCTGATTCTTAAAATACTATATACAGCATATTGCCAACACTCAGCCTGCCATGGTTATTATATCCCTTTCCTGTCACCAAGACTGGGATGGAGGGGGGTGGTTAACTCTATGACATTGAATATTGTTACGTCAGACACAAGGTTTTTTCATTTTCAAAAGTCTTGAACATATCTGGTGTTCTAATGTCTCCTTTAATAGCTTACTGTATTCATCTATTTTCACGCTGCTATAACCATATACCCGACACTTGGTAATTTATAAAGAAAAGACTTTAATTGACTTGCAGTTCTGAATGTCTAGGGAGGTCTCAGGAAACTTACAGTAATGGCAAAAGGAGAAGAGGCACGTCATCTTCCACGCATAGCAGGAAAAATTACCTTATAAAACCATTAGATCTCATGAGAACTCACTCACTATCACGAAAACAGCATGGGGAAAAACAGCCCCGTGATCCAATCACCTCCCACCTGGTTCCTCCCTGGACATGTGGGGATTAGGGGGATTACAATTTAAGATGATATTTGGGTTGAGACACTAAGTGAAACCATATCAGTTACCTACCATCCACTTTTCCCTTCCTTTCTAGGATGTTTTATTTGTTCATCAAACATTTACAGAGCCCCCTACTCTGTCCCAGACTCAGAACCACACATCTCTTATAGTGAAAAATATGGAAACTGTCCTCCCCTTTTATGAACATCAACATAAGACAATTACAAGTTTGATTTGTGGTTTTCCACTTACCAGTCAAAACTTACATGCATGCTTCTTCCTGCATATGCCTCTTCAAAATAATATTTCAATAACTATATTTTTAATTTGTTAAGGAATAACAACTTTTACAAGTATATGCTACTAATAGTTTTTACACTACCTCCTGGAATGCCATAAAATGAATTTAAAAACTAATTCTCCTCACCGTCAGTGCAATTAGAGAGTCTATTCCAAAATTTCTTCCCTCTCTGGTTAAAACATAATGAAGCTTAGGAGGCATGAGGTGCATTATAGTTAAATTTTAGTATTTTTTTATTTTCTTCATTAATTCCAGTAATTTTGTAGAAGGTAATGTAAAAGAGGCAATCTAGTAGTTTTAGGTCCCCCACAAAAAAAAAAAAAAAGAAAGAAAGAATTTTGTGGACTAGTCATATACCAATGTAGTTCTCACCCTTATAAGATAATTAAAATCATTTGGGGAACAAACAAAACAAAGCTTGTCCAGGCCCCTTATTGGCACTGATATTACTTCATATTACTCCAAATAATTCTAATGTACAGTTACAATTAAGTTGTAACCCACAAATCCAACATAACATTTACTTATCGATTTCTGCACTTTCTCTGTCAAATGCTCCTTCCCAACTTACTTTTTCTTAACAAAATTGATTTTTTAAAATAGTTTTAGGTTCACAGCAAACCTGAGCAGAAGGTATAGGGATTTCCTGAATCTCTCTGTCCCTAGACATGCATGGCTTCCCCCATATAAATATCCCCCACCAGAACGGTGCATGTTACAATTGATGAACCTACACTGACATATCATTATCACCTAGAACCACACTTTACATTAGGGGTCACTTTCATTGTTGTATATTCTAAGAGTTTGGACAAATTTATAATGGCATGTACTTTTTCACCATTATAGTATCGTACACAGTACTTTCACTCCCCTAAAAATCCTCTCCACATCACCTATTATTGATTTCTCCTTTCCCCTTAACCTCAAGCAACCATAGATCTTTTTACTATCTCCATGGTTTTTCATTTGCAAAATGTTATATAGTTGAAATCATATATTATGTAGCCTTTTCACACTGGCTTCTTTCACTTAGTAATATGCATTTAACTTTCCTTCATGTCTTTTCATGCCTTAATAGCTCATTACTTTTTGTCTCTGAAGAATATTTCACTGTCTAACTATACCAGACTTTGCTTATACATTGACCTACTGAAGGGCATCTTGGTTGCTTTCAAGTTTTAGCAATTATGAATAAAGCTGCTACAAACATCCTTGTTTAGGTATTTGTGTGGACATAAGTTTTCAACTCCTTTAGGTAAACACTACAGAGTTGTGATTGCTACATCATGTGGTAAGAATATGTAGTTTTGTAAGAAACTGACAAACTGTCCTCTGAAGTGACTGTGCCATTTTGCACTCACCAGCAATCAATAAATGAGAGTCCCCATTGTTCCATATCCTCATGAGCATTTGATGTTATCAGAGGTCTGGATCTTGGACCTTATAATAAGTATGTAATGGTGTCTCCTTCTTGTTGTAATTTGCTTTTCTCTGATGACATATAATTTTCAAATGCATATTTGTCATCTTTATATCTTCTTTGGTGAGGTGTACATTAAGGTCTTTGACCCATTTTTAAAATCACATTTTTTTCTTATTGTTGAATTTTAAAAGTTCTTTTTATATTTTAAATAACTGTCTTTTACCAGATATATCTTTTGTAAATATTTTCTCCCAGTCTGTGGCTTGTCTTTTCATTCTCTTGACAATGTATTTCCCAGCACAGATTTTTTTTATTTTAATGATATCCAAATTATTTTTTCTTTCACTGATTATGCTTTTGCTATTGTAACTAGGAGGGTATAGTCAAACCAAAAGTCATCTAGATTTCCCCAATATTATATACTAAGTTTTTTTGTTTCAGTTTTGTTTTACATTTAGGTCTGTGATCCATTTTTGAGTAAGTTTTGTCAGGAGTGTAAAGTCTCTATCTAGATTCATTTGGGCAGGGAGTGAATGTCCGATTATTCCAACACAATTTATCGAAAAAACTGTCTTTGCCCCCTTGTAAGGCCTTTGCTCCTTTGTCAAAGATCAGTTGGTTATATTGATCTGGGCCTGTTTCTGGGCTCTCTGTTCTGTTCCACTGTTCTATTTTTGCATTCTTTCACCAATATCACGCGGCCTTGATTACTGTACCTTTATCATAAAAGTCCTATGCTGTCAGTCCTCCAACTTTTTTCTTCTTCTACATAATTGTGTTCATTATTCTGTGGCCTTTGCCTTTTTATACCGAACTTTAGAATCAGTTTGTCAATATCCATAAAATAACTCACTGAGATTTTGAATGGGATTGCATTGAATCTAGAAATCAAGTTGGAATTAACTGAAATCTTGATAAAATTGAGTCTTCCACTCCATAAACATGTAATATCTCTCCATTTCTTTCACCAGAGTTTTTAAAATTTTTCTCATATAGATGTCATACATATTTGGTTAGATTTATATCTGATATTTCATTTTGGGGGATGCTAATATAAATGATATTGTGTTTCTCATTCCAAATTCCACTGTCTTATTGCTGATATATAGAAAAGCAATTGACTTGTGTACATTGACTTTGTATTTTTCAAGCTTACTATAATTATTTCTCAGTTCCAGGAGTTTTTCTGTCAATTTTGGGGGGCTTTCTGTGTGGATAATCATGTCATTTTGAAAAGAGACAGTTTTATTTCTTCCAGATCAATATATATTTTATTTTAATTTTGTATTTTATTGTATTAGCTAAGACAGCCAGTACACTGTTGAAGAGCAGTGGTGAGATGGGCCATTCATGCCTTGTTTCTGAGCTTCTTGAGAAAGCTTCAAGTTTCTGTTAAGCATAATGTTAGCTGCAGAATTTTTGTAGATATTCTTTAGAAAGCAGAAGAAGTTCCATTCTATTCCTAGTTTACTGTAAGTTATTTGTTTTTTATCATGAATGAGCCTTGAATTTTGTCAAATGCATTTTTTCCACAGTTTTTGGATATTCTGTTCTGGTTTTTTTTTTTTTCTCAGTATTTTTCCTGTTGGCTTTTCAGGTTTGGAGGTTTCTATTGAGATATCCTCAAACTCAGAGTGTTTTGCCTGCAATATCCAGCTACTGATAAGCCTATGGAAGGTATTCTTTATTTCTACTATGGCATTTTTTTTTTTATGTATTAGGTTTCTCTAGAAGGATAGAACTAATAGGAGATGGGGATGAAGGGGAGCTTATTAAAGAGTATTGACTCACACGATCAAAGTGAAATCCCAAAATAGGCCATCTGCAAGCTGAGGAGCAAAGAAGCCAGTCTGAGTCCCAAAACCTCAAAAGTAGGGAAGCTGACAGTGCAGCCTACAGACTGTGGCCAAAGGCCCGAGAGCCCCTGGAAAACCACTGGTGTAAGTCCAAGAGTCCAAAAGCTGAAGAACTTGGAGTCTGATATTCAAGGGCAGGAAGCATCCATCACAGGAGAAAGAAGGATGGAAAACTCTGTCAGTCAAGTTTTTCCAACTTCTGTCTGTTTTATTCTAGCTGCACTGGTAGCTGATTAGATGTGCCCACCCGGATTGAGGGTGGGTCTGCCTCTCCCAGTCCACTGACTCAAATGTGAATCTCCTTTCACAACACCCTCACAGACACACCCAAGAACAATACTTTGCATCCTTCAATGCAATCAAGATAACACAGAATATTAACCATCACATCTTATAATCTCCATCTGTCTGCTTACATTGGCCATTTATTCTTTCATGTTCTTTGTTCTGGTTCTGATGTTGCTCTGTCTTTTCAAACTTTGTTTTCTGTCTTTTAATATATCTTGCAGTTTTTTTTTCAATAGCCAGATATAATATATTGAGTAAAAGAAACTGCAGTAAATAGGCCTTTAATAATGTGGTGGTCAGACGTAGGGGAAGCATTCTATAGCCCTTTGATTAAGTCTCAGTCTTCTCATGAGTCTGTGCCTCTGGACTATGAACAGCACATATTCTTCACAGGTTTTTTACACCCAATAGGTGGGATGAGATGGTTAGAGTAGGCTGGATGAAGTATTTCCCTTCTCCCATGTGGAAGTTTATAGGTGGCTGGAGTGGGGTATTTCCTTCCACCAAGTCAGGCTGTGATAGAACTCCAACAGGTTGGGCTTTGGTTGAATAGTTTCTCTTAAGTACAAATCTTGTTAAGAAGAACAGAATGCTCTGGCATATTTCAAAATTCTTTTTTCTCCTCACCCTGCCAAAGCACAAGGGGATTCTCTAATATTCACTGTGAGGACCTGGGAGAACTCCAGAAGGTAAAACTCACAAAAATGTGAGGGCCCCTAATGACCGGGTCCCCCTGGAATTTTTTTCTCAGACTTGTCCACATTGAACCTCTGAAAATTCTGTAATTACAGTTTAGGTTTCCCTACCCCAAAACTGGTCCCTGTGAAGGTTTCAGCTCATGAGTTTCTGCTTTTGTAAGTTGGGATTCTCTTGCTTGCAATCTCTCCAGTTTTTGAGTCAGTAGCTTCCCCTGTGACCGTCTTCTCTTACTGATCTAAGAGAAGTTGTTGCTTTTTAGTTTATTCAACTTTTCACTTGTTAGGCCAGAGTGGCAAATTCAAGCTTTGTCCATACTTGACCAAAACCCAAAAGTCCTCTTTCCCAACATTTTAATTATTGCCTCATGTTCAGAATTTCATGTAGACTTTTTAACTGATAAAGTATATATTGCTTGATCATTTCAATTTGCCCTTTTGCCGAACACGTACAGAGACACTGTTCTGTTTCTGCTGATTACTACCAGATTACTGATTTCTCATTGTTCCCATTTTAGGTCCAAGCTGCTTAAAAAGCCCTACCTAGATCATTTCTGACTTTTGCTGTAATGCATTTCATTGCTGCCTTGACTTACAAAATGTTATCTCAGAGTCTAGTTGACAAGAAGTACAAGTTTCACTTTAAAGCCTTTCCACTGACTCAACACCATTGCTTGCAGGTTTTCTATGGCTTATAACAAATGACAGCACATTTGCTGTCAGGCAGAAAACTAGCCGTTCTAGTAGTGTCAGTAGGTACAAAGAGGGAAAGTACTTTTTCTATAGAAAAAATCATTGTAAGAAACTTTTTTTTCTCCAGGAACATGTACAAAAGCATATTTACTTATGTGGATTTTGTGTGTTTAACAAAAGAATTGAACTTTCATTTATTTTTAGTAAGTAAATAAAAATCTAAAACTGTCTACCTGTTTCATATTATTCATAACAGAAGTCAAGATAAGAAGAGATTAAGAGATAAATGAGAAATAAAAAGAATAGAAATGAGAAAAGAAAGACATACCAAGATATTAAAGGAGAGAAAGTAACTCGCATCTAGAGAGAGGCTAAAGCCATCTCATCAGGTGATGCAGAGTGTATCCTGCCCAGGGCCCCTGGCAAGTAGGGACTGGAAATAAGCTTTTGGTTGGTTTGCTCACTAATTTCCTGCATCTTGCATGCCCATGGAATTGACATCTTAAAAATTTGTACAAAGATACCTATGAATTTTCAGAAGTTTAGAGAAAGGCACTAGAGAGACTAGAGAAGGAAAATTAAAAAGCAAAGCATATACAAGAGCTTGGGGGAAGGGGAGGAGGAAAGTGAGAAAAAAAAGAAGAGCGAAAAAAGAAGAGAGCTAGGCAAGATAATGCTACCTTTTTTTTGCAAGTACCTTGCTTTTCCCCTTAGACTCCCTTGGTCAACTTGTAAATACTCTTTCATTTAGTGTCAGTTGTAACCTCTTCTCTTCCAGGAAGTAAAGAATGAATCTCCAGGCAGAACTGATCCCTCCTACACACACACACACACACACACACACACACACACACACACACACACACACACAAAACTATATCTACTACAATAAGTTGTCATGTATTCCACATATTGTCCATATTCCCATATACTATGATTTCCTTAATGATAGAAACAAAGCCTTTTTTTATGACCTAGGCCTGATATGTTTAAATGTTTAATGCTTGCTTGATGGATAATTGAACCTATGAAAGCATTTTTAAACAGTATGGTATAAACTATAAGGTAGGTGCTGCATGGAAAAAAGAGCCTGGGTTTTTGGCAGATTCAGATTAAATGCCCTCTTCACCACCTCTAAGATGTGATTTTGAGTATATTAGCTAAGTATTTAATCCTAAGTTTTCTCATCTACTTCCCTTAAGATAGATGTAAAAGCCTCATTCCTTAACAAATACAGTGGTGGTAGGATTTAAGAATTAATGAAGGATGAATGAAGGAATAGGCCAAAGTCTTTCCAGCTGTCACTGAGCAGCATGGGTTAGTTGGAGGCTATTCTTATTTTGTTGCAATTATCTTTTATATTACCACAGACATCACTTTGTCTTTGGTATTAAACATTGGAAAGATGAAATTACCTTTTCCAGTGAAAATCCAACATAAATTTCAAACAAGTAGTAAAGGGTTCTGAAGACAGTAGCCATCAAGAACAAGAATTTTAACTTTTATTTTAGGTCCAGGGGTACACATGTAGGTTTGTTATATAAGTAAATGCATGTCATAGGAGTTTGTTGTACATATTGTTTAGTCACCCAAGTGCTAAGCCTAGTACTCAATAGTTATTTTAAGAAAAAGAATATTTACACTAACTTTTGCCCACCCCACTCCACGCAGTCTTGTACCAAAATCTAATCCTGAAATTGATTTTTTATAAATATCAATATATAATGAGTCACACATAAAAAGGTTATTACTATTTAACTCTCTCTTCCTCATTTCCCACATCCTATTGATGAGCATGCTCTATTAATTTTACCACTTAACCTTTCCATATCCTTGTCCTCTTCTCATCTACAAAAATGTTGCCTAAGTTCACATCACCTTACATGAAGATGATTGAGATCATCTCCAACTGGTATTCTTATTTGCCTCTTTCCACATTCTTTCCATCAGTCATTCTCAATCTGTCTTTCTTCTGGGAAATATAATGGAAGATATTCACAAGTGCACAACCAGGTTTTAATGAAACCAAGAAAAAATGGTTGCAGGCAAAGTATTAAACTAATTTATTTGTAGCTATAACTATTAATAGTATCTCAATAGAGGTCATTTTCAATAGGACAAGCCATGAAAAGATAAGCCATGGCTTTTGTACAATTCCAGGCCAAGGAAACTGCTCTTCTCTATTAAAGCAAATTAGGAAACAAATGAGTAGCATTATTAATAAAGCACACCTCTGTATTAGTCCATTCTCACACTGCTAATAAAGACATACCCAAGACTGGATAATTTATAAAAGAAAGAGGTTTAATTGACTCACAGTTCAGCATGGCTAGGGAGGCCTCAGGAAACTTGCAATCATGGTGGAAAGGGAAGCAAACATGTCCTTCACCTGGAAGCAGGAAGGAGAAGAATGAGCAGAAGGGGGAAAAGGCCCTTATAAAATCATCAGATCTCGTGAGAGCTCACGATCAAGAGAACAGAATGAGGGTAACCACCCCGTGATTAAATTACCTCCCATCAGGTCTGTCCCGTGACACATGGGGATTATGGGAACTACAATTCAAGATGAGATTTGGGTGGAGACACAGCCAAACCATATCAAGTTCCAAATGCTGTGCTTGAGAAACAGTATCATATTGTTACCAGCAAATATAAAACACAAAGATGACTACATGGCTTTCAACTTAAACTTTTCTATGTCTCATTGTCTATAGAATAGACCACACATTCCAATAAAGTTTATAATTACCTCTCCACTCTATGACCTGGATATTCTTTCATCTGGATCCTGCCCATGTCTTCAATTTTGACTTGCCATGTTGCTATTCCAATTCTACACTCTAGCCATACTGAACCATTTGAACTTCCTTGAATTCCCGATTGTGTCTAACATTTTTAGAAGCCCAAGACTTGTTTATTGTATTTCTAAATGAATAAACTAAAAATTCATATAGTGCAAGTTGTTGGTGAATAAGTACAATGTTCTGCAAGATATATTACAAAATAATGGAATTCTGAGGAAATGCAGAGGCCTGATGATCATCCAGCTTATCCTAACTTTGGCTGTCTTTATCACAGCTAAAATAATTTCACATTTCTGCTAGTTCCTAATTTGCCTCTGAATCAAAAATTTGTACACTCAGACTTTAGCACACTTTAAACTATCTCATCCATAAGAATAAAATACACATGAAATAAATATTATACCATATACAATGTTTCATATCATGTGATACACTAGTTAGCAATGGTTACATTTTTTAAGAAATCCATGTGATTTTGTCTAAATTGTATTTCAAAACTCCAAATTTCAAAAGATATTAAAATGATTTAAAAGATAAATATCTTTATAAAATTATTTAAGAAAACTAAAAAGAAGACAAAGAAAAAAGAGAAGAAGAAAAAACAGGAAAAAGAAGACAAGTTGCAATTATTGATTTTCTAATTGCTGGATCTAGGTATTTTGCTTTGTCAATATTTTGTGAAAAAAATGAGAACTTATTTAAAAAACTAGTATTACTGAAAAAGAAGATTGCTATTTATGGTACTGCAATCTAAGAATTAATAAATAAAAGGCATCATTCTTCTGATGAGCTTTTTGATGAGTCTGTATATGCAATGTTTTGAAATTAGGGGATGAAAAGACATTAATTTATTTCCCTGCAAAAATGAGAGTAAGTTGTGGTTACTCAGGGCAATGCAGAAAAAGGAACAATGAAGAAAAGTAGAAACATGACAAAGGAGAAATATGTTAGCAAACCAGTGTGAGGCAGCAGTGATGTATGATGTGAGACGGCCAGTGAAAAATTACCACCTGTAGAAAGGCTAAAAACCTTCTAAGACAGAAATTTTAAAGTTGGTTACATTGTAAGAATATCATACCCCAAACTCATGCTAAGACATACATACCACCTAACCTTAAGCAGGCAAATGGCTTGAGTGGGAGTTTTGCTTGTTAGTTAGTTTATACATTTACTTTATGTAAATCATAGAACAAGGATAAATTTCAGGCCTGAGTCAACAGAGACAATAACCTGAGCACCCTGTTTGGGCAGGTGAGATAATACCTAACCTGAAGCAAATTATCAGATGCAGAGGCTTAGAGCGAGTGACTTGTATTCTTTACTGAAGAATATAAGACCTGGGGGCTTCACTTAAATGCCAAAGAGGGCTGCGGACTACCAAAGGGTCTGAAATGTAGGGTCAGTCTCAGCCTACCCACCTCTGTGGTGGCAGGGAGATCCCAGCTGATAATCAGTCTACATTAGCTTTCTAAAAATTTCTCATAGCCACCAAATGCTAATGGGCCTACAGGTGTATTTGCTACATATCGAAACACGACACATCATTTGATATTTAACTACGAGGCACCACAGTGGGATCAGAATTTGATGGTTAATGGGCAAAATTCAACAGATTTGATGGTGACTAAGGAGAGGCTCCAAGCAGACCTATATAGAGTTCTGTCAGTCAATGTGATAATTATAATTCTATGTATTCATATTGTAATTCTACAAATCCGCTTATTATAGATTCAAAGAAATATGGCAGTATTAACTTAATTATCATGCAAAAAGATATTAAAAAGAAATGCTGAGCGTTAATAAAATTTTCTCTGAAGAGAAGACAATAAGAAATGTTGTTTGGCTTCTTTTCTTCCACTCTGTATGGATGTTTTTCATAATATTTTTATTTTGTACTAGAAAAAAATCATTTTAATTGTTCATGAACATCTTATTTATTTGGATGTAGTTGGAGATAAAGTGCATACATACGATAGTGTTATGATTTTTCTAATTACTAAGGCTATGCTACTGTGAGCTTTTCTAAATAAGAAACTTATGTATATCAGTCCTCTTTTTAGTCTTACATTTTCTTACAACTATAAAGAAGACAAAGAAACTCTGAAAAGATAATCTGTTGACAATATAGTTTAGCTTTCTCCCGGGGCAAAACTTCTTAGTCGTTTACTGAAAATGTTATTGTGCGTTACTTATATCAATTGAAATTGATCTTCCTTACCTTAGGTGATTCACAGTTTTAACTGCTTAGGCCTGCCAGGTTGCTACCATATTTCTCCACACATCAGTGTCAGAGATAGCCTGGGCAGTCACCATTTATTTGTAATTGTGTTCTTAAGAATGGAAATAAGTGAAAATGGTAGAAAACCTTAGTCACTCTGCTGAACAGAATCTGGACTCTAAACCGTTAGGGCCGTCCAATAAAGACCAAATTATTTTGCCCAACAGAAATGGAAAAAAAAGTGTCAAACTGTCAACAGTAGACAAAATGCAGGTGTCATTTCTTAGGAACTTAGGAGACTAGACCATATCTTTTCTCAGGTAGAGTGTGTGTATGTGTGTGTTTGTGTGTGTGTGTGTTTGTGTGAAAATTGAGAGACAGAAAACGAAAAAGATCTGTCAAAACTACAGGACTTACATTTTCAAGTCATTCTGCTTCCAAACCTTAATATCTATTACTTTTCTTTCTCAGATATACAGCACTCTCAGAAGAGTTAGTTTCACCCGCTATTTCTTCGACCTCAGTACAAACCCCTGCTTTAGCAATTGCAAAATTCTCATTCTACAAGATTCAGCTCAAATTCTACCTTCCTGGACTGCTCTAGGCAGACTTTCCTGCTCATACTTCTATTCACCCAGTTTATCCCCTTTATAACATCATCTTCTATTGAAACAGATTGGATATTTGTTGAGGATAGAGACAATATAGTTTGACGTTTGAATTCCAAAGACCAAGCAAAATAAATATTTCTGAACCAAAGATCTTAGCAGTGTAACTTTCTGATTCTAATACTCAAACATTTGCTAGCTTTGGGAACATCAACAAAAGAGTTATGCTTCTATTTCTTTAATCATGAAATTAAAATAATGATAAATCCTATCTTGTAGAAGATGCTGTGAAGGTTAACTCAGATAATATTTATACAACACTTTGGAAAGGGCCTGGAACCTAATAAGCCCTCAATAAATACTGGCTTTTATTTCAATAACCAATATAAGTTTTGGTTTTGTGAAGTAAATTTCACCTATGCCAGATAGGATGGATGGATAGATAGATAAATAGATGATTGATTGATTGATTGATAGAACAAATAGACTAAATACAAATGAAATAATCTCATTTATTTAAACAGACACAGAAAAATTAAATTCACACTAAGTATTAGCATCCTCATTTATCCTACTCATTACATACCATTTTGACAAAATGGAAAGCTATTTTTGTCAAAAACTTTTGTTTTATGAATAAACTATTTCACTTACTTTTTGACATTATATGAAAAGCTTTTTTAAAAAAGTGGAAAACAAAAGTATATCCTTTATCTGATTTCTAATGAGAAAACACAGATGTGATATATTTATTCTTAAAACTTCCTTCTGTATTATCAATCACTTTTCTGAGATTCTCATTTACTGTAAGAAGGTTTTAACCTAAACTAGGTAAGTTTGAATTCCTAGCCAATTCTTCCAAGAGGTGATTAAAGTCATTGTTACAGATGACTGGATTTGTAGGTCTTTAATTTGACTTTTAACTTACCATTGGATCATTAAATACTTCACATGCCATTCTTTTAAATGTAGTCAATCTAGTTGAAATCTAAGTCATTAAATAGTAAGCCCAACTGGGACAAATTTAGGCTGCATTTGCACCAAGAAAATTTTTTCCAAACATTGTGATACAATTATTTCTTAAAGCTAAAATTTAAAAACTACTGAAGTATTTCAGGTATTGTATCACCTTAAAATGTATGTGATGCATGTAGGAAATTTGGATGTGAGTCAAAGAAGTAATATTTATTAAAAGATTAAAAACTAAATGTTTTGAGAACAGTTTACTACTCATATATATATCCCTCCCATCCTTACCAGTCCTGTAGATCGTATTCCCTTGTCCAAAATTCAATTTAAGTAGTTTTAAGAAAATGCTTGATTTGAGCCACTTAGGATTCTTCTTCTACCTCTAAACTATCTTTAAATTAAGGAAATAAATGTAGTAATGACTTTCTCTGTTACCTGTTTTCCATAAAACACACACATGCACACAAAGTGGGAATGTACCTCAACCAGGTGCTTCAGGAATTTTAGGAATATTAGAGACAAATGGGTTTAGAGTAAGAGATGTGATAATGTGATACATCAGCCTAAGATTCAGCACAGGCAAAAAAGGGAACTGCCTGAAAAATTACGGTAGATTTCTCCAATACAACACATAGGAAGTTCCAGAACCAGAGAAACAGAGGCTTGAAACAATAGTGCATAATTAAGCAATTTGGACGTAAATTAAAAACTAATTACTTAGAACCTCCCTAATGTCTGGGATAAGAAACAACTTGATTCAGCATTTCTTCCCAGGTCCTGAGTTAAGTAATCAGCCCTCAGCCCAGAGTCACACAGGCAGTAGTTTGAACCTGGGTCTCTGAACAGGTTCTCATCCACTATTATAAACTGATATCAATACAGAACATGAAGAAGTAGAGAGCCAAAGGACACTAATACTTTGGCTCCATCCTCCCAAAATCCCATTGGAATGACAGAAGAAATATTTAAAAATTAAGATATATAAAGAAAATCACAGTGTTATTAGAAATCATGAGAAGTGATACAGTTCAGATCAGTGATACAGTTCAGAGCATGGCAGGTGGGGCCTTTGGTCATTTATGCTCCCTACAGCCAGAAATCTAATCGATGCATCTTCATGATCATTGCAGCTCTTACAGCCATTGTCCCCACTTCTTAAGAGAAAATAATATGTGGCAATTGTCTTCTTACTTTGGAGGAGATATGCTGGCATGCGCCTCTCATAAGCAGATGCCAAGTTGGAATTAGCTCTATAAGAGATTTATTAAAAGCAAGTCCAGTGAGACGTAAAATGGGGAGGGAGCCAGAAGAGGCTGAGAGAACCATCGGACCATGGTGTAGGTTTGACTGATTGAAGGAAAGAGGAAAGAAGGAAGATTGGCCGGAACTGTCTTAGACTGCAGTACAGGCATATAAGAGCACATCGTGGAGTCCTTGAGCCAAAATCATTATCTGTCAGAGGAGTCCCACACCTCCTAAGAATGGGCCTTCCTTAGTATCCCTGTTGGCCTCAGTCACCTACCCCAGGAGATATAGCTTCATTGCAAACATGATGATGAATTTCTGAGCACCACAATTGGGGGCATTAGTCAACGATGCTCTCTGCATATTCTCTGATATTGAGAAACACATCTTTTTGGCCACCACAATTATAGATAGATACAGGTCAAAGCTCGATATTGAACAAAGAAAAAATTACATGTTCCTTTAAAAGTAAAGATAATTTTGAATGTTTGGAAATATAATGTACCGTGTATTTCAAAAAGCAAACCCAAACCTCTCATAAAATAAATTAAAAATTCTACCAGAGTCAAGAAAAATTCAAAATTAAAAGATGTATTAACATGGTGACAATATGTCACAAATAGAACCAAGTATATTAACTGTCATTGAAAATAAAAATGGCTTATAAATAACCATAAAAATACAGAGGCCTTCCAATTTGCTACAAATCTAGAAATATGTGTTCCGGAGAAATGCACCTAAACTTTTACAAAACATTGAAATAA
The DNA here is from genome assembly GCF_028858775.2 of Pan troglodytes. Taxonomy (NCBI): domain Eukaryota; kingdom Metazoa; phylum Chordata; class Mammalia; order Primates; family Hominidae; genus Pan; species Pan troglodytes. The sequence goes on from NC_072411.2 coordinate 88,261,373, forward strand.
ACAAATGGTCTGAGATACACTAGAGAAATCTTTATTAGGAAGAATGAAGAAAACGAATGATGAAACAGATATAAACTGAGTTCACAAACTTAGATGATGCATTACTGTTTTTCTGTAAATTTATTTAACTCCAAGCCCACATCATGTGAAGCTGTAATAAAATTCAGATCACAGCTATTCTTGGAAGGTCCCTTTAGGATTAAGGTAAGGTCTTAGATTTTATTCAGCACTAGGATATTGGGAGTGGGGGCTAACTTAGCTAATTATTTTTTCATAATGCTTACCATTTAGTTCCTCATTTTTCTACCCATATGGCTCTTTCAAATCTGTCATTTATTTCATCATTTTTGTGGCACACCTTGGGTCCTGAGTCTTCAATAATATTAGGGTTCTCTGGACTAGAATCCAGTTTCCTAGTGTATGCCATGGCCATTTCCTTTCATGACTGCCATATATGAATATCACTGCCAGGGCACAGGGTGTAGCTCTCTGTGGTGGATGGCACAGACCATTCTTTCCTATCCCTAGCAAAAAAAGAAAAATCTTTATTGTCTGTAGAAAATCACTCTCTGTAGCCTTTGGAAATTCCATAGCCTTTGGACACGCTCTTCCATTGAGCCCTATTGTCTTAAATGAACTACAGTCTTTGGAAACAAAAGCCAGAAAACAAGAGAAATGTCTGGAACACAAAATGTACTTTCACCTTGCCAGAAAAATTCCAAGACAGAAAAATGACAGAATTAACTTATTCAATGGGATAAGGATAGTGGGAAAATACCAAAAGAAAATGCATATGAATATGCCAAAAATTTTTCTGCCACAAAAATATATTGCTGAGGTTACAGAACAATGTGTTTCAGAGACTCTTATTTCATAGAATGTATGTGTCCCTGTAGATTTTGATGGGTATAACTGGAATAAGACACAGCATTTCCTAAAAGAAAGAATCCTGAATTTTTAATCAGAAAACCTTAATATAAGAGCTTTATTATTTTCATGGATCTGAGAAAAGTACTGAGTCTCTCTAGGCCACCATTTATTCATTCATGAAGTAAAGATTTCTCAAAGAAATATTGGGGAATTAGATAGATGCAAATCTAATGCAGCAATATTATTAGAATTTAGTATTTCTTCTACTCTATAGACTTTGAATACATAGAATGAACTGGTTTATATCCCAATGAAGCAAGCCTATAACCAGAGGTTCTTACTACTTAATATTTCTCAACTTTTTGCCTTACTATGCAAAAGAAGAAAAATTAGTTAAGTATTAGCATTATCTCTGAATGTCTTATTCAAAATACAGTGTGCCCAACCTCCCAAAATTCAATCATGAAGAAGCTGAAACCCTAAACAGACCAATATCGAGTTCTGAAATTGAACCAGTAATAAAAACGTACCAATTAACCAACAGGAAGGTGGAAGAAGAAGGCAAAATAGAAGCCTCCAGTGATTGTCACCTCCACAGGAATATCAAATTGAACAATTATCCATATAACAAAGCACCTTCATATGAACCAAAAATCAGGCAAGCAATCACAGGACCTAGTTTTCACATCATATCAAAGAAATAGGCATGAGGAGGGTAGGAAAGATGGTCTTGAATTGCTGACACCACGCCTCCCCTATCCCCCCAGCAGTGGCTACATGAGACAGAGATAAAATCTGTGTGCTTAGGGGAGAGAGAGCATTGTGATTGTGAGACTTTGCATTGGAACTCAGTGCTGCTCTGTCACACTAGAAAACAATACAGGGCAGAATCTGCAGGTGCCCATCCAGGGAGCATTTAGACCAGCCCTAGCCAGATGGGCATCATCAATGCCAGTAGAACCTGAGTTCTAGCTAGCCCTACCACAAGCTAAAGTACTCTGTGATCCTAAATAAACTTGAAAAGCAGCCTAGGCCACAAGGACTGTAATTTCTGGTCAAGTCCAGGGGCTGTGATGGGCTTGGAGCCAGTGGACTTGGGGTACATGTGACCTAGTGAGACACCAGTTGGGGCAGCCAAGGGAGTGCTTGTGTTACCCCTCCCCTAACACCAGGCAGCTCACAGCTCCAGGAGAGCCTCTTTCCTTCTACTTGAGGAGAAGAGAGGAGAAAGTAAAGAGGACTTTGTCTTAACAAGCTGGATTCCAGTTCAGCCACAGTAAAATAGGGTACCAGTTTTGAGGCTCCCATTGTAGGAGTAGCTCCTAGTTGACATTGCTAGACCTACCTTGGGCCAGAAAAGAACCCACTGCCTTGATGGAAATGACCCGGTCCTGGCAGGGTTTATCATCTGCTGACTAAAGAACCCTTGGGTCTTAAATAAACATCAGTGGTACTCAGGCAGTTCTCACCACAGGCCCTGGGTGAGACCTAAGGCCATGCTGGCTTCAGGTGTTACCCAGTACATTCTCAGCTGTGGTGACCCTGGGTAGAGACTTCTTCTGCTCAAGGAAAGGAGAAGAAGAGTAAAGGAGACCGTGTTCCCTCTACAGCTTGGGTACTAGCTCAGCCACATTGAGAGAGAGCACCAAGCAGACTCCTAGGGTCATTGTTTCCAGGCCCTGGCTCCTGGATGGCACTTCTGGTCATACCCTGGGCCACACAGGAGCCCACTGACCTGAAGAAAGACCCAGGCCTGGCAGCATTCACCACAAGCTAACTGGGCCTTGAGTGAACATTGGCAATAGTCAGGTGGTAATTGCCAAAGGCCTGGGGCAGTGGTGGCCATGGAGAGATACTCTGTCAGCATGAGGAAAGGAGAGAAAGGAGTGGGAAGAACTTTGTCTTGCAGCTTGTGTGTTAACTCAGTCACAGTAAAATGAAGCACCAAGTAGGTTCCTAAGGTGCTTGACTCCAGGCCCTGGCTCCTGGATGGCATTCTGGGAACTGCCATGGGCCAGTAGGGAGCTGAATTCCATGAAAAGTAGAACACTAGACTGGCTGAATTCACCACCTGCTGACTTAAGAGGTCTGGACCTTGAGTGAACATTGGTGGTAGTCAGGCAGTGGTCACTGCAGGGCAAGGAGTACAAGAAAGTTATAGAACACCAAGCAGATTGACCCAAAGAAGACTATCTCAAAGTATTTAATAATTAAGCTCCCAATGATAAAGAAAATATCCAAAAAGCTGTAAGAGAAAATAAACAAATAACATAAAATGAGCTCCAACATGTCTGGCAGCAGAATTCTCAAGGAATCCTTACAGAGCAGGAGAGAGTGGCATGACACACTTAAAGTGCTAAAGGAAAACAAAATTTACCCAAGAATAGTATAACTGGCAAAAAACATCCTTCAAACAGAAAGAAGAAATAAAGACTTTCCCAGACAAAAGCTGAGAAATGTCATCAACACCAGACCTGTCCAACAAGAAATGCTAAAGGAAGTTCTTCAATCTGAAAGAAAAGGACATTAATGAACAATAAGAAATCACCTGAAGGTACAAACTCTCTGGTAATAATAAGTACACAGAAATACTCAGAATATTAGACCTCCGTAACCATGGTGTTCAAACTACTTATACCTCAAGTAGAGCAACTAAAAGATAAACCTATCAAAAATAAAAGCTATAACAACTTTTCAAGACACAGACAGTATAATGAGATATAAATAAACCACAAAAAGTTAAAAAGCAGAGGTGATCAAGTTAAACTGTACAGTTTCTTTAGTTCTCTCCTTGCTTGTTAGTTATTTGTTTTTGCAATCAGTATTAAGTTTGAATTTGTTTAAAATAATGTGTTATATTATTTGCAAACTTCATGGTAACCTCAAATGAAAAACCTACAATGGATACACAAAAAAATAAGAAGCAAGAAGTTAAAAAATGCCACCAGAGAACACCATCTACACCAAAAAGAAAACAAGAAGGAAAGGATGGAAGAAAAGACCACAAAACAACCAAAATACAAATTACAAAATGGCAGTAATAAGTCCTTACTTATCGATAATAACATGGAATGTTAGCAGACTAAACTCTCCAAGCAAAAGAGGTAGCATGGCTAAATAGACAACAAAAACAAAGACCTAATGATCTGCTGTCTACCAGAAACACGCTTTACCTACAAAGGCACACAGAGACTGAAAATAAAGGGATGGCAAAAGATATTCCATGACAATGAAAACCAAAAAAGAGCAGGAGTAGCTATAATTATATCAGAAAAAAAAATAGATTTCAAGATAAAAACTACAAGAAGTGACCAAGACGGTTACCATATAATGATAAAAGAGTCAAATTAGTAAGAAAATATAACAATTGTAAATATATATGTACCCAATATCAGAGCATCCAGATATAAAAAGCAAATATTAATGGAGCTAAAGAAAAAGACAGACCCCAATACAATAATAGCTGGAGATTTTAATAGCCCCACTTTCAATACTGGACAGATCTTTCAGGCAAAATATTAACAAAGACAACAGACTTAATCTGCACTATAGATCGAATGGGTCTAACAGATATTTACAGAATGTTTCATTCAAAGGTTGCAAAATATACTTTCTTCTCCTAAGCACATGGGTTATTCTCAAGAATAAACCATATGTTAGACCACAAAACAAGTCTTCAAAAATTCAAACAGGCCAGGCACGGTGGCTCACACCTGTAATCCCAGCACTTTGGGAGGCCGACGTGCGCAGATCATGTAGTCAAAAGATCAAGATGATCCTGGCCGACATGGTGAAACCCCGTCTCTACTAAAAATACAAAAATTAGCTGGATGTGGTGGCATGTGCCTGTAACCCCAGCTACTGGAGAGGCTGAGGCAGGAGAATTGCTTAAACCTGGGAGGCGGAGGTTGCAGTGAGCTGAGATCGTGCCACTGCACTCCAGCCTGGTGACAGAGTGGAACTCCGTCTCAAAAAATAAGAAAAAAACAAAAACAAAAACAAAAAAAAACTCAAGCTGAAATTATATCAAGTACCTTATCTAATCACAATAGAATAAAACTAGAAATCAATAACAAGAGGAACTTTGGGAACTATATAAACACATAGAAATTAAACAATATGCTCCTGAATGACCAGTTGGTCAATGAAGTTAAGAAGGAAATTTAGAAACTTCTTGAAACAAATGAAAATGGAACTACAGAATACAAAAGCCTATGGAATAAGACAAAAACAGTGCCAAGAAAAGTTTATAGCAGTAAGTATCCACATCAAAAAAGTAGCAAAACATCAAATAAACAACCTAATGATGTATCTTAAAGAATTAGAAAAGCAAGAGCAAACCAAACCCAAAGTTAGAAGAAAAGGTCATAACAGAAATAAAATTGAAGTAAAAAATACAAAAGATTAATGAAACAAAAATTGGTATTTTGAAATGATAATATCAACAAAGTATTAGCCAAACTAAGAAAAAAAGAGAGAAGACCAAAGTAAATAAAATCAGAGATGAAACGAAAGAAAATAGAACTGAAACTACAGAAATTCAAAGAATCATTCAAGACTACTATAAGCAATTATATGCCAAGAAATTAGAAAACCTAGAAGAAATGGATAAATTCTTAGGCACATACAAACTACCAAGATTGAACCATAAGAAATACAAAAGGTGAATAGACCAATACCAAGTAGTGAGACCAAGACCCCATCTCTACTAAAAATACAAAAATTAGCCAGGTGTAATGGTGCCTGCCTTTAACACTAGCTATGAAGGAGGCTGAAGCAGGAGAATCGCTTGAACCTGGGAGACAGAGGCAGCAATGAGCCGAGATCATGCCATTGCACTCCAGCCTGGGTGACAGAGTGAGACTCTGTCTCAAGGAAAAAAAAAAAAAAGAAATAAACTGTAGTAAAGCCTCCCACTAAATAAAAGCCTAGGACCCAATGGCCTCACTGCTAAATTTTAACAAACATTTAAAGAAGCACTAATACCAATCTTACTCAAACTATTCTGAAAAATAGAGAAGGAGTGAATATTTTGAAATGCATTCCATGAGGCCAGTATTACTGATACCAAAACCAAAGACACATTAAAAAAAACAAAACTACAGAAAAATATCCCTGATGAGTATTGATGACAAAGTCCTCAAAAAAATACTAGCAAACTGAATTCAACAATGCATTAAGAACAGTCATCAAAACCAACTGGGATTGCAAGAATGGTTCAACATATGCAAATCAATGTGATACATCATATCAACAGAATGAAGAACAAAAACCATATGATCATTTCAATTGATGCTGAAAAAGCATTACATAAAATTCAACATCGCTTCATGATAAAATACTTCAAAAAAATGAGTATAGAAGGAACATAGTCCAACAGAATAAAAGTCATATATAACAGACCCACTGCTAGTATCATACAGAATGGAGAAAAACAAAGAGTATTTCCTCTAAGATATGGAAGAAGAAAAGGATGCCCACTTTCAGTACTTGTATTCAGCATACTATTGGAATTTGTAGATAGAGCCATCAGACAAGAGAAAGAAATAAAGGGCATGTAAATAGGAAAGGAAGAAGTCAACTTATCCTTGTATGCAGATGTAATGATCTTATTCTTGGAAAAACCTAAAGATTCCACTAAAGGACTATTAGAGCTGATAAATGAATTAAATGAAGTTACAGGATACAAAATCAACATATAAAAATCAGCAGCATTCCTAAATGCCTTCAGTGAACAATCTGAAAAGAAAATCAAGAAATAATCCCATTTACAATAGCTAAAAATGAAACAAGGAATAAGCTTAAACAAAGAAGTGAAAGATCTCTACAACAAAAACTATAAAACGATGAGGCAAAATAATTACAGGGCACACACAAATTAAAAAATATTTCATACTTATGGATTGGAAGAATCAACATTGTGAAAATGTCCATACTAACCAAAGACAGCAATAAATTCAATGCAATCTCTAGCAAAATACCAATGACATTCTTCACAGAAATAGAAAAAATAATCATATAATTTATATGGAACCACAAAAGACCCAGCCAGAATGGTCAAAGTCATCCTAAGCAAACAGAACAAAACTGGAGGAATCACATTACTGACTTCAGATTATACCACAAAGATATAGTAACAAAAACAGCATAGTACTGGTCCAAAGACAGACACATAGACTGATATGGTTTGGATCTGTGTCTTCAACCAAATCTCATGTTGAAATCTAATCTTTCATGCTGGAGGTGGGGCCTGATGGGATGTGATTGGATCAGGGAAATAGATTCCCTTCTTGGCACTGTGTCAAAATAGTGAGTGAGTTCTCATAAGTGAGATCTGGTTGTTTAAAAATATGTAGTGTCTTCCCGTCTCTCTTCCTCCTGTTCCAGCCATGTAAGACATGCCTGCTTCCCCTTTACCTTTTGCCATGATTGTAGGTTTTCTGAGGCCTCCCTGAAGCAAGTCCTGCCCTGCTTCCTGTACAGCCTGCAGAACTGTGAGCCATTTAAACTTCTTTTCTTTATAAATCACTGAGTCTTAGGTATTTCTTTATAACACTGTGAGAATGGACTAAGACGGAAAATTAGTACCCAGGAGTCAGGCATTGCTATAAAGATATCTGAAAATGTGGAAGCAGTTTTGGAACTGGGTAATGAGCAGATGAGGGAAAGTTTGAACCTTCCTAGAGACTTGATAAATTGTTGTGACCAAAATGCTGATACTGATATGGACAATGAAGTTCAGGCTGAGGAGGTCTCAGATGGAGATGAGGAACTTATTGGGAATTGGAGCAAAGGTCACTTTGTTACTCATTAGCAAAGAGATTGGGTGCATTGTGACTCTGCCCTCGGTATCTGTGGAACTTTGTACTTGAGAATGATGATTTAGATAGAGTATCTGGCAGAAGAATTTTCTAAACAGCAGTGTTGAAGATGTGGCCTGGCTGCTTCTAACAGCATATGCTCCTATGCATAAGCAAAGAAATGACCTGAAACTGGAACTTATATTTAAAAGGGAAACAGAGGATAAAAGTTTAGAAAATTTGCACCCTGGCCATGTGGTAGAAAAAAAAAAAAAGAGAAGTCAAATGCTAATATCACAGACAGTGAGAAAAAAGGCCTTGAAGGCATTTAGAGATCTACAGGGATGCCCTTCCCATCACAGGTCTGGAGGTTTTGGAGCAAAGAATGGCTTCATGGGCAAAGCCAGGGGCCCCACTGGGCTGTGCAGCCTTGGGACACTGTTGCCTCCTTCCCAGTCACTCCAGCTCCAGCCCTAGCTAAAGGGGTGGCAGATACATTTCACATTGCTGCTTTAGAGGTTGCAAGCCATAAGCCTTGGTGGCTTCCACAGGGTGTTAAGCCTGCAGGCATGCAGAGTGCAAGTGTTGAGGCTTGGGAGCCTCCACCTAGATTTCAGCAGATGTATTGAAAAGCCTGGATGTCTAGGCACAAGCGTGTTGCAAGGGCAGAGTCCTCATGGAGAACCTCTATTAGGACAGTGCCAAGGGGAAATGTGGGGTTGGAGCCCACACACAGAGTCCCCACTGGGGCACTGCCTAATGGAGCTATGAACAGAAGGCCACAATCCTCTTGAATCCGTATGGTAGACCAACTGGCAGCTTGCATCCTACACCTGGAAAAGTCATAGGCATTCAAAACCAGTCCATGAGAGCAGAAGTGGGGACTGAATCCTGCAAAGTCACAGGGGTAGAGCTGCCCAAGACCATGGGAGCACACACTTTGAATCAGCATACCCTGGATGTGGCATATGGAGTCAAAGGAGATCATTTGGGACCTTTAAGATTTAATGACTGGGAGGGGAGGAGCCAAGATGGCCGAACAGTAACAGCTCCAGTCTACAGCTCCCAGCATGAGAGACGCAGAAGACAGGTGATTTCTGCATTTCCAACTGAGGTACCGGGTTCATCTCACTGTGGAGTGCCAGACAGTAGGTGCAGGACAGTGGGTGCAGTACACTGTGCACAAGCTGAAACAGGGTGAGGCATCGCCTCACCCAGGAAGCACAAGGGGTCAGGGAATTCCCTTTCCTAGTCAAAGAAAGCGGAGAGAGATGGCACCTGGAAAATTGGGTCACTCCCAACCTAATACTGCAATTTTCCAACAGGCTTAAAAAACGGCACACCAGGAGATTATATCCCGCACATGGCTCAGAGGGTCCTACGCCCGCAGAGTCTTGCTCATTGCTACCCCAGCAGTCTGAGATCAAACTGCAAGGCGGCAGCAAGGCTGGGGGAGGGGCGCCCGCCATTGCCGAGTTAGTTGTTTGATTAGGTAAACAAAGCAGCTGGGAAGCTCGAACTGGGTGGAGCCCACCACAGCTCAAGGAGGCATGCTTGCCTCTGTAGGCTCCACCTCTGGGGGCAGGGCACAGACAAACAAAAAGACAGCAGTAACGTCTGCAGACTTAAATGTCCCTCTCTGACAGCTCTGAAGAGAGTAGTGGTTCTCCCAGCACGCAGCTGGAGATCTGAGAATGGGCAGACAGCCTCCTCAAGTGGGTCCCTAACCCCCAAGTAGCCTAACTGGGAGGCACACCCCAATAGGGGAGGACTGACAACTCACACGGCTGGGTACTCCTCTGAGACAAAACTTCCAGAGGAAGGATCAGGCAGCAGCATCTGCGGTTCACCAATATCTGCTGTTCTGCAGCCACCGCTACTGATACCCAGGCAAACAGGGTCTGGAGTGGACCTCTAGCAAACTCCAACAGACCTGCAGCTGAGGGTCCTGTCTGTTAGAAGGAAAACTAACAAACAGAAAGGACACTCACACCAAAAACCCATTTGTACGTCACCATCATCAAAGACCAAAGGCAGATAAAACCACAAAGATGGGGAAAAAACAGAGCAGAAAAACTGGAAATTCTAAAAATCAGAGCACCTCTCCTCCTCCAAAGGAACGCAGCTCCTCACCAGCAACGGAACAAAGCTGGACAGACAATGACCTTGACGAGTTGAAAGGAGAAGGCTTCAGACAATCAAACTATCACAAGCTACAAGAGGAAATTCGAACCAATGGCAAACAAGTTAAAAGCTTTGAAAAAAAATTAGACGAATGGATAACTAGAATAACCAATGCAGAGAAGTACTTAAAGGACCTGATGGAGCTGAAACCAAGGCACGAGAGCTATGTGACGAATGCACAAGCCTCAGTAGCCAATGCAATCAACTGGAAGAAAGGGGATCAGTGATGGAAGATCAAATGAATGAATGAAGCGAGAAGAGAAGTTTAGAGAAAAAAGAATAAAAAGAAACAAAGCCTCCAAGAAATATGGGACTAAGTGAAAAGACCAAATATACGTCTGATTGGTGTACCTGAAAGTGACAGCGAGAATGGAACCAAGTTGGAAAACACTCTACAGGATATTATCCAGGAGAACTTCCCCAATCTAGCAAGGCAGGCCAACATTCAAATGCAGAAAATACAGAGAACGCCACAAAGATACTCCTCGAGAAGAGCAACTCCAAGACACATAATTGTCAGATTCACCAAAGTTGAAATGAAGGAAAAAATGTTAAGGGCATCCAGAGACAAAGATCAGGTTACCCACAAAGGGAAGCCCATCAGACTAACAGCTGTTCTCTTGGTAGAAACTCTACAAGCCAGAAGAGAGTGGGGACCAATATTCAACATTCTTAAAGAAAAGAATTTTCAACCCAGAATTTCATATCCAGTCAAACTAAGCTTCATAAGTGAAGGAGAAATAAAATACTTTGCAGACAAGCAAATGCTGAGAGATTTTGTCACCACCAGGCCTGCCCTAAAAGAGGTCCTGAAGGAAGCACTAAACATGGAAAGGAAAAACAGTAACAGCCACTGCAAAAACATGCCAAATTGTAAAGACCATTGAGGCTAGGAAGACACTGCATCAAATAACGAGCAAAATAACCAGCTAACATCATAATGACAGGATCAAATTCACACATAACAATATTAACTTTAAATGTAAATGGACTAAATGCTCCAATTAAAAGACACAGACTGGCAAATTGGAGAGTCAAGACCCATCAGTGTGCTGTATTCAGGAAACCCATCTCACGTGCAGAGACACACATAGGCTCAAAATAAAGGGATGGAGGAAGATCTACCAAGCCAATGGAAAACAAAAAAAGGCAGGGGTTGCAATCCTAGTCTCTGATAAAACAGACTTTAAACCAACAAAGATCAAAAGAGACAAAGAAGGCCATTACATAATGGTAAAGGGATCAATTCAACAAGAAGAGCTAACTATCCTAAATATATATGAACCCAATACAGGAGCACCCAGATCCATAAAGCAAGTCCTTAGAGACCTACAAAGAGACTTAGACTCCCATCCAATAATAATGGGAGACTTTAACACCCCACTGTCAACATTAGACAGATCAATGAGACAGAAAGTTAACAAGGATACCCAGGAATTGAACTCAGCTCTGCACCAAGCAGACCTAATAGACATCTACAGAACTCTCCACCCCAAATCAACACAATATACATCCTTTTCAGCACCACACCACACCTACTCCAAAACTGACCACATAGTTGGAAGTAAAGCAAATGTAAAAGAATATAAATTATAACAAACTGTCTCTCAGACCACAGTGCAATCAAACTAGAACTCAGGATTAAGAAACTCACTCAAAACCACTCAACTACATGGAAACTGAACAACCTGCTCCTCACTGACTACTGGGTACATAATGAAATAAAGGCAGAAATAAAGATGTTCTTTGAAACCAATGAGAACAAAGACACAACATACCAGAATCTCTGGGACACATTCAAAGCAGTGTGTAGAGGGAAATTTATAGCACTAAATGCCAACAAGACAAAGCAGGAAAGATCCAAAATTGACACCCTAACATCACAATTAAAAGAACTAGAAAAGCAAGAGCAAACACATTCAAAAGCTAGCAGAAGGCAAGAAATAACTAAGATCAGAGCAGAACTGAAGGAAATAGAGACACAAAAAACCCTTCAAAAATTAATGAATCTAGGAGCTGGTTTTTTGAAAAGATCAACAAAATTGACAGACCGCTAGCAAGACGAACAAAGAAGAAAAGAGAGAAGAATCAAATAGACACAATAAAAAATGATAAAGGAGATATCACCACCGATCCCACAGAAACACAAACTACCATCAGAGAATACTATAAACACCTCTACACAAATAAACTAGAAAATCTAGGAGAAATTGATAAATTCCTCGCCACATATATCCTCCCAAGACTAAACCAGGAAGAAGTTGAATCTCTGAATAGACCAATAACAGGCTCTGGAATTGAGGCAATAATCAATAGCTTCCCAACCAAAAAAAGTCCAGGACCAGATGGATTCACAGCCGAATTCTACCAGAGGTATAAAGAGGAGCTGGTACCATTCCTTCTGAAACTATTCCAATCAATAGAAAAAGAGGGAATCCTCCCTAACTCATTTTATGAGGCCAGCATCATCCTGATATCAAAGCTGGGCACAGACACAAACAAAAAAGAGAAATTTGACCAATATCCTTGATGAACATCGATGTGAAAATCCTCAATAAAATACTGGCAAACCAAATCCAGCAGCACATCAAAAAGCTTATCCACCATGATCAAGTGGGCTTCATGCCTGTGACGCAATGCTGGTTCAACATATGCAAATTCAATAGATGTAATCCAACATATAAACAGAACCAAAGACAAAAATCACATGATTATCTCAATAGATGCAGAAAAGGCCTTTGACAAAATTCAACAACACTTCATGCTAAAAACTCTCAGTAAATTAGGTATTGATGGGACGTATCTCAAAATAATAAGGGCTATCTATGACAAACCCACAGCCAATATCATACTGAATGGGCAAAAACTGGAAGCATTCTCTTCGAAAATAGGCACAAGACAGGGATGCCCTCTCTCGAACCAATCCAATTCAACATAATGTTGGAAGTTCTGGCCAGGGCAATCAGGCAGAAGGAAATAAAGGGTATTCAATTAGGAAAAGAGGAAGTCAAATTGTCCCTGTTTGCGGATGACATGATTGTATATCTAGAAAACCCCACTGTCTCAGCCCAAAATCTCCTCAAGCTGATAAGCAACTTCAGCAAAGTCTCAGGATACAAAATCAATGTACAAAAATCACAAGCATTCTTATACACCAATAACAGACAAACAGAGAGCCAAATCATGAGTGAACTCCCATTCACAATTGCTTCAAAGAGAATAAAACACCTAGGAATCCAACTTACAAGGGATGTGAAGGACCTCTTCAAGGAGAACTACAAACAACTGCTCAATGAAATAAAAGAGGATACAAACAAATGGAAGAACATTCCATGCTCATGGGTAGGAAGAATCAATATCATGAAAATGGCCATACTGCCCAAGGTAATTTATAGATTCAATGCCATCCCCATCAAGTTACCAATGACTTTCTTCACAGAATTGGAAGAAACTACTTTAAAGTTCATATGGAACCAAAAAAGAGCCCACATCGCCAAGTCAATCCTAACCCAAAAGAACAAAGCTGGAGGCATCACGCTACCTGACTTCAAACTATACTATAAGGCTACAGTAACCAAAACAGCATGGTACTGGCACCAAAACAGAGATATAGATTAATGGAACAGAAGAGAACCCTCAGAAATAATGCCACATATCTACAACCATCTGATCTTTGACAAACCTGACAAAAACAAGCAATGGGGAAACGACTCACTATTTAATAAATGGTGCTGGGAAAACTGGCTAGCCATATGTGGAAAGCTGAAACTGGATCCCTTCCTTACACCTTATACAAAAATTAATTCAAGATGGATTAAAGACTTAAATGTTAGACCTAAAACCATAAAAACTCTAGAAGAACACCTAGCCAATACCATTCAGGACATAGGCATGGGCAAGGACTTCATGTCTAAAACACCAAAAGCAATGGCAACAAAAGCCAAAATTGACAAATGGGATCTAATTAAACCAAAGAGCTTCTGCACAGCAAAAGAAACTACCATCAGAGTCAACAGGCAACCTACAGAATGGGAGAAAATTTTTGCAACCTAGTCATCTGACAAAGGGCTAATATCCAGAATCTACAATGAACTCAAACAAATTTACAAGAAAAAACAAACAACCCCATCAAAAACTGGGTGAAGGATATGAACAGACACTTCTCACAAGAAGACATTTATGCAGCCAGAAAACACATGAAAAAATGCTCATCAGAACTGGCCATCAGAGAAATGCAAATCAAAACCACAATGAGATACCATCTCACACCAGTTAGAATGGCAATCATTCAAAAGTCAGGAAACAACAGGTGCTGGAGAGGATGTGGAGAAATAGGAACACTTTTACACTGTTGGTGGGACTGTAAACTAGTTCAACCATTGTGGAAGACAGTGTGGCGATTCCTCAAGGATCTAGAACTAGAAATACCATTTGACCCAGCAATCCCATTACTGGGTGTATACCCAAAGGATTATAAATCATGCTGCTATAAAGACACATGCACACGTATGTTTATAGCGGCACTATTCACAATAGCAAAGACTCAGAACCAACCTAAATGTCCAACAACGATAGACTGGATTAAGAAAATGTGGCACATATATACAATGGAATACTATGTAGCCATAAAAAATGATGAGTTCATATACTTTGTAGGGACATGGATGAAACTGGAAACCATCATTCTCAGCAAACTATCGCAAGGACAAAAAACCAAACACCACATGTTCTCACTCATCGGTAGGAATTGAACAATGAGAACACATGGACACAGGAAGGGGAACATCACACACCGGGGACTGTTGTGGGGTGAGGGGAGGGGGGAGGGATAACATTAGGAGAGATACCTAATGGTAAATGATGAGTTAATGGTTGCAGCACACCAACATGGCACATGTAAACATATGTAACAAACCTGCATGTTGTGCACATGTACCCTAAAACTTAAAGTATAATAGCAATAAAATTTAAAAAAAAGATTTAATGACTGCCCTGCTGGGCTTCAGACTCGCATAGGACCTATAGCTCATTTCTTTTGGCTGATTTCTCACTTTTGGAATGGGAGTATTTGCGCAATGCCTATATGCCCATTGCATCTTGGAAGTAACTAACTTTGTTGTTGTTGTTGTTGTTGTCATCGTTGTTGTTTGTACAGGCTCTTTGGCAGAAGGGACTATCTTTATTTCAGATGAGACTTTAGGCTGTGGACATTTTAGCTAATGCTGGAATGAGTTAAGACTTTGGAAGACTGTTGGGAAGGCATGATTATATTTTGAAATGTGAGAAGAACATGAGATTTAGGAGGGGCCACTACATCTGTGTCCCCATCTAAATCTCAAGTTGAAATTTAATCCCCAGTGCTGGAGATGGTGCCTGGTGGGATGTAATTGGATCATGGGGGTGGATTTTCCCTCGGTACTGTGTTGCAATAGTGAGTGAGCTCTTGTGTGATCTGGTTGTGTAAAATTGTATAGCACCTCTCCTCTCTCTCTCTCTTCCTCCTGCTCCAGCCAGGTAAGATGTGCCTGCTTCCCCTTGCCTTCTGCTGTGTTTGTAAGTCTCCTGAGGCCTCCATGAAGCAGATGCCATACTTCATGTACAGCATGTGGAACTGTGAGCCAGTTAAACCTCTTTTCTTTATAAATCACTGAATCTGAGATTTTTTTTTATAGAAGTGCAAGAAAGAACTAACACAAAGACCGCTGGAATAAAGTAGAGAATCCAGAAATAAATCAGTACACCTATGACGAAATCATTTTGGACAAAGGTGCCAAAAACATACAATGAGGAAAAAACAATTTTTTCTATAAATTTTGCTGGGAAAACTAGATATCCATATGCAGAAGAATAAAACTAGACCCCTACATCTCACCATAAATATCAAATCAGAATGGATTAAAGACTAAAATCTAAGACCTCAAATTATGAAACTACTACAAGAAAACATTGTGAAGAATCTCCAGGACATTGGTTTGGGCAAAGATTTCTTGAGTAATACCTCACAACCACAGACAATCAAACCTAAAATGAACAAATGGGATCAAGTCAAGTTAAAAAACCTCATGCACAACAAAGAAAACAATCAACCAAATGAAGAGACAGCCAACATAATAGAAGAAAATATTAGCAAACTATCAATCTGACAGTATTATATATATAAGGAGAATATATATATATATAATATATATAAGGAGAATATATATATTATATATATAATTATATATATTATATATGGAGAATATATATTATATATATTATTATATATATTATATATGTAAGGAGAATATATATATTATATATATAATAATACATATATAAAACCAGAATACAGAAGGAGCTCAAACAATTCAATTTTTAAAAGTCCAGTAATCCTATTAAAAGATGGGCAAATATCTTAACAGACACTTCTCAAAAGAAGACTTACAAATGGCAAACAGGTATATCAAATGGTGCTCAACAGCATTGACAATCAGAGAAATGCAAATCAAAACTACAATGAGATATCATCTGACCCCAGTTAAAACTCTTTTTATGCAAAAGATAGGCAATAATGAATGCCAGTGAAGATGTGGAGAAACATGAGCCCTCATTCACTGTTGGTAGAAATGTAAATTAGTATAGCCACTATAGAGAGCAGTATGAAAGTTCCTCAAAAAACTAAAACATAAACTGCCATATGCTCCAGGAATCCACTACTAGGTTATGTCCCCAAAAGATCAGTACATCATATAGATACCTGTACTTGTATGTTTATTGCAGCACTATTCACAAACGCCAAGATTTGGAATCAAAGTTAGTGTCTATCAACAGAAGAATAAATAAAATGTGGAGTACTATTCAGTTATTAAAATAATGAAAGCCTATCAACTGCAGTAATACAAATGGAATTTCACAAGATTATTTTAAGTGAAATTAGCCAGGCACAGAAAGATAATCCTTACAATTTTTCACTCATCTGTGGAACCTAAAAATTAAAACAATTAAACTCGTGGAGATAGAGAGTAGAATAAAGGTTACCAGAGGAAAGGTGGAGCAGGAGGAATGGGGATGGTTAATAGGTACAAAAATATACTTAAAATGAATAAGATCTAGCATTTGATAGCACAACAAGATGACTACAGTCAGCAGTAATTTGTTGTACATTTAAGAATAACTGAGGGAGTACAGTTGGAAAGTTCATAATACAAAGAAAGGATGAATGCTTGAGGTGATGGATACCCCATTTTCCCTGATGTGATTATTACACATTGTATACCTGCATCAAGATATTTCATGTACCCCATAAATATGTACACCTACTGTATACACATAAAAACTAAAATGAAAAGAAGTTAAAGAAAATAAATCCTGCAATTTGTGACAACATACATGAACCTAGAAGATATTATGCTAAGTAAAAGTCAGAAACAAAAAGATACTGCATAATTACACATATATGTGAAATCTTAAATACAGTCAAATTCATAGAAACAGAGAGTAGAATGGTGATTATGACAGTGAGGGTGGGGAAAAGGGAAGTGTTGACTAAAATCAACAATAATTTATTGTACATTTTGACATAAATAAAAGTATAATTGAAATGTTTATAACACAAAGAAATGATAAATGTATGAAGTGATGAATACCCCACTTAAAAAAAATGCTACCAACAAAAATATAAACCTCACACCAGGAGGATTCACAGCCAGATTCTATTAGATATATATAAAGAAAGACATGGTACCAAATCTAAGAAACTATTCCAAAAATCGAGGAGGAGGAATTAAAGATTTAAATGTAAGACTTTGAACTACAGGAATTATAGAAGAAAACCTAGGAAGCACCATTCTGGATATTGGCCTTAGGAAAGAAGTTAAAACTAAATCCTCAAAAGCAATTACCAAAAAAAAAAAAAAAAAAAAAAAAAAAAAAAAAAAAAAAAAAAAAAAAGAGGGACCTAATTAAACTAAAGAGCTTCTGTACAGCAAAAGAAACTAACAGAGTAAACTGACAACCTACAGAATGGTAGAAAATTTTTGCCAACTACGAATTCAACAAAGTTCTATTATCCAGAATCTATAAGAAACTTAATTCAACAAGCAAAAAACAAAAATCCCATTAAAAAGTGGGCAAAACATATAAACAGACACTTCTCAAAAGAAGACATACAAACCAGCAACAAAAATGTGAAAAAATGTGCATCATCGCTAACCGTCAGAGAAATACAAATCAAAACCATAGTGAGATACATTCTCACACCTATCAGAATGGCTATTACTAAAAAGTCAAAAAAGCAACAGATGTTGACAAGGCAGCAGGGCACAAGGAACACTTCTACACTGTTGGTGGGAATGTAAAGCAGTTTAGCCACTGTGGAAAGCAGTTTAAATATTTTTCAAGGAACAGAACTACTGTTTGACCCAGCAATTCTATTACTGAGTATGTAGCCAAAGGAATATAAATCATTCTACCAAAAAGAAACATGCACTCATGTTCATCACAGCACTATTCACAATAGCAAAAACATGAAATCAACCTATGTACCCATCAATGGTGGATTAAATAAAGAAAATCTGGTCCATATACACTATGGAATACTATGCAGCCATTTAAAAAGTACAAAATCACATCCTTTGCAGCATTATGGATGCAGCTGGAGGCCATCATCTTAAGCAAATTAATGCAGAATCAGAAAACCAAATGCCACATGTTCTCACTTATAAGTGGGAGTTAACATTAGAACTCATGGACATAAAGATGGCAACAACAGACACTGGGGATCACAAGAGGTGGGAGGAAGGGAGGGGGGCAAGAATTGAAAAACTTCTTGGGTACTATGCACATTACCTGGGTGATGTGATCAATACTACTCCAAACCTCAGCATCATGCAATATACCCAGATAACAAACCTGCACATGTACCCCAGAATCTAAAATAAAATTTGAAATTATAAAAAATAAATATAATAAAAAATGCAATGTGTCATGCTCCTTGTTGGGTTATTCTATTTGCAAAGTTGAAGAGTTCCCAAGACTACTGTCATTCTGACACCAAATGCCAAGTTCAGTGTTCCCCAAATAATCCTCACTCTGGTGCCTATTATAAGTTCAGGGGTCCTCCAGACCACCCTTATTCTTGATAATTTGCTGGAATTCACTGTGAAAGCTGTTGTACTAATGGTCATGGATTATTACAGTGAAAGGATACAGATTAAAATCAGCCATGGGAGGTGGCACAAAAGACAGAGTCCAAACAAGTTCCACATGTGGAATTTCCAGGTGTTCTTTCGCAGTGAGGTTATGGATAGTGCTACCTTCTCCAGGCCATCACATGTGACCATACTCAAGGAGTACTGCCAATTAGAGAAGCTCAAGCAAGCCTTGCTGTTCAGAGTTTCTATTGGCACTTGGTCACATAGATATGGTTGACACCACATGACTGACCTTTAGTCTCTAGCCCTTCCAGAAGTCGAGTTGATACTACATGGTCCAAAACCCACATTATATATCATATTGTGAGATTATCCAACGTGACCCAAGGCCTTTAACTAAACAGACACTCTTTTCAGGCAGGTCAATCCAAGGCTTAGCGATTACCTTCCAGGAACAAAAAACAAAGGTTACATATCTTTCTTTAGGTATGATTAATTCTTTACTAATGTTGTGGTTCAGGAAGCAATACTCCAAAATATGACATGTTGACATGGTGAACCGAAGAAGCCTCAAGTTTTCTGATCTTCTTCCCACTACCATCTTTCCCAAAACCTTTATCTGCCTAAGCTCTAGACTCACGAAAAGAAATAATTGTTTCTTCTTCCCGTTCCTCTACAACCAAGATTGTAACCACACATGAACAGACCCTTTAACTGTCAAAGAGAACTATTTACAAGTTAATCTGTCTTCCAGGATCCATTCATTCTCCCCAGTAATCCTCTCAACAGAATTTTCTTCTCCTTACTACCATAACCTGTTTTACTAGGATGGTATAAAAGCTTCTGACCCGGCCGCGCGTGGTGGCTCACGCCTGTAATCCCAGCACTTTGGGAGGCCGAGGCAGGCAGATCACAAGGTCAGGAGATCGAGACCATCCTGGCTAACACAGCAAAACCCCGTCTCTACTAAAAATAAAAAATAAATAAATAAATAAATAAAAAATTAGCCGGGCGTGGTGACGGGCGCCCGTAGTCCCAGCTACTTAGGAGGCTGAGGTGGGAGAATGGCGTGAACCCTGGAGGCGGAGCTTGCAGTGAGCCAAGATTGCACCACTGCACTCCAGCCTGGGCGACAGAGCGAGACTGTCTCAAAAAAAAAAAAAAAAAAAAAAAGCTTCTGAACCACTTAAGGATGGGCACTCACTCTATGATTCTCCCCAAGCATGCGTTGTGCACATATCTTAAATTTATATGCTTTTTCCTCTTATTAATCTGCCTCATGTCAGCGATTTTCACTGAATCTTCAGAGGGCCAAGGCTATTGACCCCTACACTACATAGCACCTTTCAAGTGATAGAGTACAAAACATAATCATCAGTAGTGTTGGCTGACAATTCCTCAAAAGACCACTAGGAAAAATGTTACCTGGCAAAGCTAAACTTATTAGACCTAACATAGTAAGGGACTATTGCACTGACCTAATATATACAGTTTTAGGGTCTGAGATCAAGTAGTTTAAGGCTGGTCTTTCAAGGCAGGAAACTGATTTGAATTGGGCGAAGTCCACGATATAGTAGATTTGGATTTGTGGACACAGGAAGAGCACATTGTGAACATATGTGCTCTTCCTGTGAAGATGAAGCACATCTTCATAAGTCAACTAATTTTTTATTATATTTGCTGTTTGCCCAAGCAGGCAATCTTTTCCTAGGCAGGAATTTTTTGAAACAAATATTTAGTCATGTTGACTCATGTGATCTCACCTCTCACTTACAGATGTTTAGCTGCGTGAATGCATATGGTCTCAATTTTCAATAGTAAGAACAGAATTTCTACGCTTTTTTTTCTTTTTTCTTTTTTTGAAACAGAGTCTCGCTCAGTCACCAGGCTGGAGTGCAGTGGCGTGATCTCAGCTCACTGCAACCTCCACCTCCCAGGTTCAAGTTATTCTCCTGCCTCAGCCTCCTGAGTAGCTAAGAATACAGGTGCATGCCACCATGCCCAGCTATTTCTTTTTTTTTTTTTTTTTTGGTAGAGACAGGGTTTCACCACATTGGCCAGGATGGTCTTGATCTCTTGACCTTGTGATCCACCCACCTCGGCCTCCCAAAGTGCTGGGATTACAGACATGAGCCACAGCACCCAGCCTCTAAGCTCGTTTTTAAGTCTTATAGAAAACTAGTATTACAGAATACCATGTTAGGCTGCTGGTGTCTGTGACGTGTTTGAGTTGTCAGAGCCAGTTGAGGTTGTTTTCCTAAAACTTTTAGCTATTCCGTTAAAGCATAAATGGTTGAGACTTCTAAAGCTCCTGAGACTTGGTCTCCTTATCTTCAATATGGAAAAACACTTCTATTGAAGTATTGTACAAAATCAAATAGCCACTAAGTGACAAAACTGTGCTGCAAACTCAATCTGTTGGACTACTAAGCCTTCCACCACACCACCTTGCCCTACATATTCTCAACTTTTTGTTGAAATAACTGAAATCTTAAATAAAATAATATATATGAAAGCACTTTCTAGAACATAGCACATTGTGGGTAATAGGCATCAGTATGTATTAATGTCCTTAATTTGTGAGGATTATTGTTCTCATACATAATTTCAATGACAAAGAAAAAAGGATCTAAATAATAGAAGATATCTAAGTCAAACCCATCACAAACATTCTGAGTTCTTCTCTCCTCCTTGTAATTTAAATAATACACATCTATTATTAGTAGAGAGGTAGGTGGCAGTAAGGTATAAGGACACAAAATGTTCTTTGGAATCTAGGATTTAAAAGGCAAGAATTTAAGAACTTCTGCACATATGTTTAATGTTAAAATACTTTGACAAACTGTGAATACAGCTTTTGTGTTTCTATTAGTTGACTCTTGTTCCGTTATCACCCACAATACCAGAAGAATTCTCTGTCACCAGCAAATGAGTTAAGTATTCTTTTGCAGTTAACTTACAAGTCAAACTCAAAGCTCTATGTTAAAATAACAGTGAAAGCATTTGTCCTTGAACCTCTTATATTGGGTGACAGCAAGAAAGCATGGAAAGAGGATATAAAGTGAAACTGAAAACAAGCAAGATTGCTAATAGTGAATGGATAGATCCTGGCATTATCATTTATTTCAATGGCAACAGCCCGATGTTCTTACAATTTCATGTCTTACATAGAAAAAGCTTGGAAAAGTTGCTGTAAATAAGGCTAGATTGTTCATTAAATGTGCATTTATTTAAACAAATGTTCCCAAGCTCAGCTACTAAATTTACATATTTTTGCAGGAATACTTCACTATTTCACCAACTCACTACCAGGATTCGGAAAGTTGGTGCATTTTCTTTACCTGGAGAATATTAAAGCATCATCCTTAATAAGCTTGTTCTGGCCTTCAGGTACCTCCCATTCTTGTAAATATTGACTGTTCCTTTAACATGGCAGTAACATTTATGGAAGTGTCAAATTTAGACTGATGCTTGATGGGGAAATAAATAAAACTTTAGACTAAGTCAGTTAAGACTGCTGTCAGCTGCATTTAATAGGAACTTTACTGTGGTATTATTCATTTGTAACAAAAGGTTCATTGGTGAGCAATTCAGGACCAGTAAGGCTGAGGAGTCACTGAGGACCCAGTTCCTTATAACTTACTGTTATATCATCCTTACGATGAGGCTTCTATTCTTATGATTGTAAGATGGCTATTCCATTTTAAGATATCATATCACATTCCAAGCAGGAAGCAGGGGAAGGATGATGGGCAAAAAGCAAAAGGTACACACTAGCTGAGTATGGACCATTTCCAAATATTCCCTGACATTTCACCCAGCAGTTTTTCCTTATACTCATAGCATCCAAACTCTGTGTCAAGTTACCTAATGGTACCCTAGCGAATTCATGGGGAAGGAGGGGTGGTGACAGGATATTTTAAATTTTTGAGGAAAACATGGTAATATTCAACATTTAATAAGACACTGCGTGAACTACTAGCTTGAGAAAATTCAGTTTTAACATTTGTTTTTACCAGGTTGAAATGAAGTATCTTAGGAAAACTGCATTTTTAGTGAATACTATTGTATAAAAAATGCAAGTACCATGTGAAAATCAATATAGAACAGGTTACGAGGATAGTGGCGTCCAATCTGATTCCAAGACTTGAAAAGTTGCACACCAAAGGACCATCTTTTCCAAAGATGACATACGTGTGGCCAAGAAACATATGAAAAAAGCTCTACATTACTGATCATGAAGAAATGCAAATCACACTAGTCAGAACAGCTATTATTAAAAAGTCAAAAGATAACAGATGCTGGTGAGGTTGTTGAGAAAAAGAATGCCTTATACACTCCTGGTGGGAGTGTAAATTAGGTCAACTATTGTGGAAGACAGTGTGGTGATTCCTTGAAGACATAAAGACAGAAATATCATTTGATCCAGCAATCCCATTACTGGGCCTAAACCCAAAGGAATATTAGACATTATATTATAAAGACACATTATATTATAAAGGCACGTGTATGTTCATTGCAGCACTGTTTACAATAGCAAAGACATAGAATCAACCTAAATGCCCATCAATGATAGAATGGATAAAGAAAATGTGGTACATATAATACACCATGGACTACCACACAGCCATAAAAAAGAATAAGACCATGTCCTTTGCAGGGACATAGATAGAGCTGGAGGCCATTATCCTTAGCAAACACAAGAACAGAAAACCAAACACCGCATGTTCTCATTTATAAGTGGGAGCTAATTGATGAGAACACACAAACACATAGAGAGAAACAACTTACACTGGGGCCTACTTGAAGGTAGAGAGAGGGAGGAGGCAGTGGATCGGAAAAATACTAATGAGTACTAGGCTTAATACCTGCGTGCTGAAATAATCAATACAACAAACCTCCATGACACAAGTTTACCTAGGTAACACACCTGCACATGTACCCCTGAACTTAAATTTTTTTAAAAAAAGAAAAGTTATGTCACATTCACGTCACTAACTTCTAATAGGTAATTTTGGTTGGTAAAGACTGAAATTAAAATAGGTTTTTGTCAGTTTATATATATTAGTTCTTCAAATGGCTGCTGCTAGCTTGTTAGAATAGAGATAAGTATTAAGTGATTTGAATTAAACCACTTAATACAACTGTTAGGATTTCTTTTGGTTTAAGGGTGCCATAAAAAAATTACTGAGGCACTAAAAGCAGTGACAAAGAAAGTTTGGTAAATGCTGCCTTATACCTTTAGCCATCTCTAGCTGCAGGAAAAGTGGGAAGGTTAGAACTTTTGTTAGACACAAAACCAGAGTTCTACTAGTAAGGAAAAAGGAGACAATTAATATTAAGCAGGCAGCAAGCAATGCCTGCCACACAGATCAAAAATTTTAATGCTACAGTTAATTTTTTTATTTTTGTAACATTTTATTTCTAAGTCCAAGCAAAGGACAATTCAATAATTTGAAAAAATATGATAAATTAGCAGTCAATGCTCATGCTTGCTATTTACATATTTGAATACTTTTTTTTCTGTATTTTCAAAAGGCAACATCACTTAATTAGTTTGTTATTATATATTAGTTAATATGTTATGATTCTTAAGTTATGTGAAGTATGTTAATTTTCACTATCACTTACAAAGGACCAAATAATTGAGGGTTAAATCAAGTGCATTTACGGAGTTTCATTAACATTTGCCAAAATTGCATCCCAATAATTAAGAGAGTCAGTTCAGCTTTCCAAACTCAACAAAGGAAGTAATTTAGAAATCAGAAATTTAAGATTCTATATCTAGTATTGAAAAAAGTTTAAGTGGTTAGTGAAAGCTTAAAATTGGCATTCATATATGTTAAATTCATTCTATGTCAATAACCTGGGGCTATATTGAGTTAAGGGAGGCAATAACTACCAAGGAATAGAGTTCTTGAGGACTCTATGTTACCATACCATATATATTGTATAATGACAATTGTAATGCAAGTACATAAAAGAAATAACCAAGTAGTACTTAAGGAACTAAAACACCCATCCTAAATTTTACTTCGGCAAATTGATATTCATTTAGATTACAGAACATTGGTATAATGTGTTTCTTTGTAATCACATCCAGAATTACTTAGACTGTAAAATATACAATGACTACATCAGGCTGAAGACTACAGCCAAAACATAAAATACATAGAGTAACTAGCATATTTAAGAAAAAAAAAATACCCTTGATAAATTTGACAGAAACTTTATTCCAAGCCAAAATTTGTTACCTAAGTCTATAAAAACTGATTGATGTATGGTACACTTTATGATGTGAATTGAATCTCCTCTCCTCCAAATATAAAAGAAAATTTAAAAAAGGTAAAAAGATAAACTCAGACTGGAAAACCCATTATATCTGGAAGGCTCTGATTATCCATATTGTTTGATTAATATAATGTGGAGTTATTAATACTAATAATCTAAACCTTTAAATATCCAGCTTTCAGATTAAACCAATGTCACTGTGGTGGAAGACCTGAAATAAGTATTATGTGCCTCTCTGACATCTAAGCCTGGGAAGGACTAGCTACTCAGGAGGCTGAGGCAGGAGAATCATTTAAGCTCAGGAGTTTCAGGTTACAGTTATGATCATGCCACTGCATTCCAGCCTGGGTGACAGAGCAAGACTCTGTCTCTAAAAAAAACAAAAATAAGAATAATGAAATAATTTAAAAATAATGTCTTTATATGTTACTTGGTACAATGCAATTTTTGGACGCAAATTTAAAAGTCAGTCACTAAAATTGCATGGCAGGACTTATAGGTGAGATCCAGCTAGTGCAGAAACTGCATTTATTAAAATTTTTCATTATAAACATTTTGAAAACTATGCTGGGGGATGTATGGACAGCTGGCTTAGCTCTTCCTAGTAATACTAGGAATCAAAAATTATTATCTCAACTTCAGTACGTACTAATAAAATAAAGTATAAAAACTACTAATCAAAACAAATTTAAAAATTAATATTAAAAACTGAACTTGAAAACAACAAATTCCATTTCAATTTGATATAAATTATACTAAAGCTTAATTATATATAAAACAAATTTCCTAAGTCTATTTAGCAAAATAACAAAAATAACTTAGCCACTTCCTCCAGAAAATACTTCTTCCAGTAAGATAAAATTGTAAGCCATCTAAAACAGCTTATTTATCAAGATTAACAGCTAGTTCATCAAGACTATTCTGATAACAGTTTGCTCATTAAGATATGCATCTAATCCCTCACCCTATTGTGCCTGCCAATTTAAAGCTATTAGATTGGTATATTATAAACTTTCCCAGTCTGACTCAGTTCCCCAAGTTGTAAAGCCTACCTTTTCAAATCACCCGATTCAGGGCCAAAGATTCTATGTTTTCTTTCCTAAATGTCTCCCTTTTTATATGCTGCTAAGACCCTGTCAATGTAGTGTTGTCCGTGTTGCAATAAGTACAATAAACTTTTTCAACAGGTTTTTTTCTGGAGATCTTTATGGGGGCTTTTTGCATAATTTTACAAGAAAGGAAATTGAGACCCAAAGAGGTTACACATAATAAAAAGCAGAGTAAGATAACCTGTAAAGTTAAGCTCTTAAATAATTCTACTGTCCCTCTGAAATTAATGGGAACAACATTAAAGCATCTAAAGGCATGATTCCATGCATAAACTCCAGTAACTATGTACTTTGTTATTGGGGTGATCATATAATTAACCATCTCAGCTGGGACGTTTTAAGAGTGAAGAGAATTGGTAATTCTATTGAGACATAGCATGTACCAGAACTGAAGCTAGCAAACTAAAATATATGGTCATCATCTCTCTCTCTCACATTTTTAAGCCCAAAGAGAATGATTTCTAAAAATCTCTAGCCATGAGAAAAATAAGGCAGAAGTGCAGAAAAGAAATAAAAAATATTTATAAAGCATGGAAAATATTTTGATACATCACAAATAGTTACTTTTCAATTTGTCCAAGGGCCAAAATATTTTTTGTAAAAATATATGCACACCCTTTGTTACAGTTTGCGAGTTGAACTAAGTATTATATATAAAATAACATCCAAAATATTTAAATTACTTTTAATGAGTCATTCATTGTTCACTTGGTAATGAACATGACTAAAATGTGATTTCTTTTGGAATTGCCTCATTCTCCTAGGCAAAACATTAGAGATTTTTTCATAGTTCTTCGTTTCTACTAAGTTAAACTTATTTAGAGCCAGGCAAAAAGTGCTGAGAGAACAAAATGTTTCCCCAGTCAGTTGAAAATGTAAGCGCTTGAGTGGTTATTGCGTGAAATAAAACAACAAAAAAAGGGGTATATTGTGATTGGGGAGATGTTAAGGAGTCAAATAAATAATACTTGTTTCTTCCCCTCCTAGGTCTGAAAGCAACTGAGAGATAGACTCAAGTTGCACTCAAAATATCTAGTGAAACAGATAGGAAAATATGATTTTGATTTGCACTTTCAGTTAGACCCCCTAATATTTCACCCTGAATAAGACAGATATATCTTGAGGCAAAGGCAGTACTGGGCAGTTTTGGGTTTCACCCCCAAAGTCAGGCAGCAAGATACAAATTCAAGCACCCTGCAGTGGTCAAGCTGAAGAACACGAGGCAGAGTGAGAAAAGGAATCAATTGCCCAGTTCTTCTTTTGAAACATAAGAAGTAAGTCTCTCTTCCCCGGAGGAATGAATGAAATGGGGAGAAAGAAATGAAGATTAAGCTCCATGAAGTTCCTCCATGTGGAAGCAAAGGCCAGGGATACAGAGGTTTCCCTCTAACAAAATGATGTGTGCAGCCAGGTGCAGTGGCTCATGTCTGTAATCTCGGCACTTTGTGAGGCCAAGGTGGGAGGATCACTTGAGCCCAGGAGTTTGAGACCACTCTGGGCAACATGGCGAAACCCTGTCTCTACAAAAAAATACAATAAAATTAGCCAGGAGTGGTGGTGCACACCTGTGGTCCCAGCTACTCGGGAGGCTGAGGTGGGAAGGCTGCTGGAGCCCAGGAAGTTGAGACTCCAGTGAGCCATGATCTGCCACTGAACTCCAGCCTGGATGACAGAGCAAGACCCTGTCAAAAAAAAAAAAAAAAAAAATAGATAAAAGAAAAGATGTGTGCTTCAATGTTCTTTATAATTTATATTTTACTATTAAGGAAATTCCTAGGAAATACCAACTTACACTAAAATTTGATATTTAAATAGTTTTAATTTTTATTTCCAGACAAAATTTGGAAAATAATTTTACAAAGGAAATAAATGTTAGTCTACGTGTGTATATATTTTTGTTCTTCTAAGAAACCATTGGCAGAAAGTAAATTCAAGAACTTTCATTAAAACTCCTATAGACTATGAACATAAGAAAATAGCCATGTGATTATGAAAAATAATTAAATGTGAAAACAGACAGTATAGATTATATTTCCACAACCATCTGAATGTGGTAGAGAATAGAATTGATAGAATCAAAAATTCCAGAAGATGTAGAATATATGGCCAGGCCTTAAAATTATAGAGTTTTCAGTAAAAAGTAAAATAAGCTACTTTTGAGAGGAATGTGACCATATTTACATAGACAGTAATGCTCATGCCTGTAGTACTACCACAGTGGACAAAATTCTGAATAACCTCTTTTGTATTGTTTAACAAATGGTGGTCTAATTTCCATTTCTGGTCCTACAAAGTCTCTCTTCATGTGACAGTTAAACATCAAGAAACTGTAATAGTCCCTGAAACATTGAAGGACACTTTCTGTAAGTGCCAGAATTACTAATGTTTTATGGCCATCATAACACCTTAAGTAGACTCTAGTTTGATTAAATTGGTTCTGCGACTTACCACAGCAATTACCTTAAAGCTAAGTATGATTTTAAGAATAACCTTCTGACTGAATATTGATAAAAGGTTTTGAAAATTCAAATTTTTATCAATATTTGGTAAGTAAAATATATTTAAAATCATCCATGCTTGTAATTGTAATTAAATTGGGATAAACTATCCAAATTTCTCGAAATATGGCATTTTGTATAACCTTCATCCCAGGCTTCATCTAAGCATCAAAATAACTAAATTTTGTTGAGCACTAAAGGAAAAATATATTTTGTTAAAGTCTGTTTTTTAGATCCACACTTTTTTACTCCATTAAAGTAATTTCTTCTCAATTGTTGCAATTATTTTGACAAAAATTTGTATTGTATTATAATCACCCAAAGTCATTTCAACATATCAGCTGCCAACAAAAGTTAACGATAATTTAGTATGCACAACTGAACAGTAACAAGTGCTGTGTGGTCACTTATTAAAATTACTTCAACATAGTCCTGCTTATGTAACTATGACATAATATTAGAATTATCCCTATAGCAGAAAGTAAGATAAATATCAAATTTCACATTGAAGGTAAAAACTTGTTTTCTACTTCTTAATTTCATTTTTATATCAGGATTGTTCCCTCATTCAGAGAATGATGTTATTTTGTTGCTATAGTAATTAGGAGAGGGTATTAGATTAATAGAGTTCCATTTTCAGTAATACTCCAAAAATGTCTCCACATTTTGTACTCTAATATCTCCTTCAGTTCCAAGAAGACACTGTTCAAACTGTATCCTTGATATAGAGGAAAAAACATTAGCTTTATCAATTTATAATCCATGATGGTTCCAGGAGATTCCATTTCAGAGCGAATTTTATCTCAAATTTGATCCCAGCAATATTGGAGCTATATACTATTGAACACACATATAAAATTAAATTACCAGTTTAATTTAATTGATTAGAAACATATATTCTTCTCCTACTGCAAAACATAATAAAAACAATTATTTTCTCTTCAGCAGTATCAAATTGGAATTAATATAAAATTCTTCAACCCAAAGCAATCATAATAGATTATAATTAATAGATCTGAATACAGTATGATGTATACTCTAAAGAGAATTTCTACTAATAGAAATTGGTTTGCATTTAATCAATCAAAAGTTATAAGTTATCTGACTTAACCAGAATTATCTAATACCATTCCTTCCTGAGCTCTGCCTCTTAACATCTGTCTCTTTCTAGAAATCACCTTTGGCTGTTCCTACTTTTCAAACCTTATCAAGTTTTCAAGACCCAGTTCAAGACCCATATCACCCATGAAGTTATCCCTGGTCTCCTCAGTCTAAGTAAGCTTTCTTTCTCCCCTGAAAGCATACAGATCCAATTATATAATTCACCTAGCTTTATCTTCTTTTTCCTTGAATTATTAGTTATATTTTCATAGATCTCTAGACACATAAATATATATATGGTTTGCTTCCCCAATTAGACCAAACACTCTGTAAGGAATCAGACTTCTTATCCAAGATTATCTACTCTATGGACAGAATGAAGCAATAAGAGGAATTATATACTCTATAAACTTTCAAGATAGAAATAAACACAGTTTTGCATTGATGTTCATCAGGAATATTGGTCTAAAATTCTCTTTTTTTTGTTGTGTCTCTGCCAGGCTTTGGTATCAGGATGATGCTGGCCTCATAAAATGAGTGACGGAGGATTCCCTCTTTTTCTATTGATTGGAATAGTTTCAGAAGGAATGGTACCAGCTCCTCCTTGTACCTCTGGTAGAATTCGGCTGTGAATCCATCTGGTCCTGGATTTTTTTTGGTTGGTATGCTATTAATTATTGCCTCAATTTCAGAGCCTGTTATTGGTCTATTCAGAGATTCAACTTCTTCCTGGTTTAGTCTTGGGCGGGTGTATGTGTTGAGAAATTTATCCATTCAAACTATACTACAAGGCTACAGTAACCAAAACAGCATGGTACTGGTACCAAAATAGAGATATAGACCAATGGAACAGAACAGAGCCCTCAGAAATAATGCCACATATCTACAACCATCTGATCTTTGACAAACCTGACAAAAACAAGATTCCCTATTTAATAAATGGTGCTGGGAAAACTGGCTAGCCTTATGTAGAAAGCTGAAACTGGATCCCTTCCTTACACCTTATACAAAAATTAATTCAAGATGGATTAAAGACTTAAATGTTAGACCTAAAACCATAAAAACTCTAGAAGAACACCTAGCCAATACCATTCAGGACATAGGCATGGGCAAAGACTTCATGTCTAAAACACCAAAAGCAATGGCAACAAAAGTCAAAATTGACAAATGGGATCTAATTAAACTAAAGAGCTTCTGCACAGCAAAAGAAACTACCATCAGAGTCAACAGGCAACCTACAGAATGGGAGAAAATTTTTGCAATCTACTCATCTGTCAAAGGGCTAATATCCAGAATCTACAATGAACTCAAACAAATTTACAAGAAAAAAACAAACAACCCCATCAAAAAGTGGGTGAAGGATATGAACAGACACTTCTCACAAGAGGACATTTATGCAGCCAAAAGACACATGAAAAAATGCTCATCATCACTGGCCCTCAGAGAAATGCAAATCAAAACCACAATGAGATACCATCTCACACCAGTTAGAATGGCGATCATTAAAAAGTCAGGAAACAACAGGTGCTGGAGAGGATGTGGAGAAATAGGAACACTTTTACACTGTTGGTGGGACTGTAAACTAGTTCAACCATTGTGGAAGTCAGTGTGGCGATTCCTCAGGGATCTAGAACTAGAGATACCATTTGACTCAGCAATCCCATTACTGGGTATATGCCCAAAGGATTATAAATCATGCTGCTATAAAGACACATGCACACGTATGTTTATTGCGGCACTATTCACAATAGCGAAGACTTGGAACCTAGCCAAATGTCCAACAATGATAGACTGGATTAAGAAAATGTGGCACATATACACCATGGAATACTATGCAGCCATAAAAAATGATGAGTTCATGTCCTTTGTAGGGACATGGATGAAGCTAGAAACCATTATTCTCAGCAAACTCTCACAAGGACAAAAAACCAAACACTGCATGTTCTCACTCATAGGTGGGAATTGAACAATGAGGACACATGGACACAGGAAGGGGAACATCACACACTGGGGACTGTTGTGGGGTGGCGGGAGGGATAGCATTAGGAGATATACCTAATGTTAAATGACGAGTTAATGGGTGCAGCACACCAACATGGCACATGTATACATATGTAACTAATCTGCACATTGTGCACATGTACCGTAAAACTTAAAGTATAATAAAAACAAAAGAAATAAACACAGTTTATAAGATGAGGACTTGTCCTATCATGTGTCCATCACTAAGTTATTTTACTTGATACAAAGGTGACCAATAAATATTTGTTTAACAATCTACTTATTCAAAATGGAACTCATCTTTTAATGTATAAATTTCCTAAGAAATAAGGTATTCTGACTTGATTTTTTCCTGCCATACATGTATGCTATACATCACTACAGCAAGTGGCTCAAGTGGACTGCCTAATAGTCTTATCATCTGAAAATCTCTGATTGTCACTAAAAAAACTACTGCATTGGAGTAATAAGTAATTCATCACCTCTAATCTCAATTAAGTAATCTAAATAGACTCTCAAGTTGTTGTTGGAATCAATAAGCCATAAAAATAATAACATGGATATTTACCTTAAGGTGTTTCTATTTTGTTTTACAGTAAAAATTCTTTGTAGAAATACATGTTAGAATTCATTGTTTAAAGTTCATCTTTAAACAATGATCAAGTATCTACTTGTTACATTAGGTCCCAAGTAATATACTGTAAGCATATATAGGTCAATACACTTTGTAAATTTCTGCAGCCAAAATATTCACTCTAATCCAAGCCTTTCAAATGGATTCTATTGCTCACAAAGCTAGAAAAGACAAGAAGTCAAATTTCTTTTCTTCTTAAATGACATCACAACTCAAAGACCTCTACGTTCTAATAATTCTTCACTAACAATTTTCTTCTTTTTCTAAGAATAAGAAATTATATACCAAAGAAAGATTCAAAGTTCCCTGCTTCTTCTAAATATTCAAGACAAAAATATGCAAGATGAATGGAAAAAATAAAATCAATACCAAGATTTAATAGTATCAATTCATTCAGTCCGTATTGGTAGGTAAGGAAGGACTGTGAAAACCTCTTTCCACTTGCTCTTAACTCTCAGCAGAAAATGGAAACAAATTTTACAATAGAGACGTAACCACAACCAAATGTATTTTATATATTTCAGAGAAGCAATATGGAATAGTTGGGTTAAATGTGTCTCTGATGTCAGACTTTCCGGGTTTGAATGCCAGCTCTGCCTCTCTTTAGCATAGTAATGCTGGATAATTTACTAACCCTATCTGTGTTTCAATTTCCTCATATGTAAGATAGGAATAATAACAGAACCTGCCTCATAGATATGTTAGGAGGAGGTACTCCATGTAAATCACTTGGCATAGTACCTGGTACATATTAAGCAACACTTGATAAGCATTAGCTAAATGTAAATTGCAATTGCCTTTTAAGTTTTAATATCCCTATTTAAAAAAAATAGTTGATTGCTTTTACTAACTAAGCCAGAAAAGGGAGTACTTTTTAAAAATTTAAAAACCTATCATTTTCTCTCAATGAATCAATACATGGACAAAAGGTAGATGTCAAAATGAACCTAAATGAGGAGAAGCGCAAAATAACAAAACAGTTCATGAAAAAAAATAAGTACTAGGCCAGTCAACGGTCGCTCACACCTGTAATCCCAGCACTTTGGGAGGCTGAGGCAGGCAGATTACCTGAGGTCAGGAGTTCGAGGGCAGTCTGGCCAATGTGGTAAAACTTCATTTCTATTAAAAATACAAAAATTAGGCCGGGTATGGAGGCTCACGCCTGTAATCCCAGCACTTTGGGAGGTCAAGGCAGGTGGATCACCTGAGGTTGGGAGTTCAAGACCAGCCTGACCAACATGGAGAAACCCTGTCTCTGCTAAAAATACAAAATCAGCTGGGCATGGTGGCACATGCCTGTAATCCCAGCTACTTGGTAGGCTGAAGCAGGAGAATTGCTTGAACCAGGAAGGCAGAGGTTGCCTTGAGCCCAGATCATGCCATTGCACTCCAGTCTGGGGAACAGAAGCAAAACTCTGTCTCAAAAAAAAAAAAAAAAAACCCAGCCATGTTGGTGGCCAGTGCCTGTAATCCCAGCTACACAGGAGGCTGAGGCAGGAGAATCGCTTGAACCTGGGAGGCAGAGGTTGCAGTGAGCCGAGGTCACGCCATTGCACTCTAGCCTGGGCAACAAGAGTGAAACTCTGTCTCCAAATAAATAAATACATACATACATACATACATACATACATACTAACTCACTGGGAAACATTTCTGATTCGGCCTAATTGCCTTGCCTTTGATATCCTACCGGTCAAACCAGTCAGTGACCTGAATTAAGCCCACCTGTTTAGCCCACATTACCATGCTAATGGCACCTGGGATCTAATTTACATCTGCGTGTCTTCACTGTTTGCTTCTTAAGTAAATACATCTGGGAAAGTTCTACACCTACAAACAAGCTTCCCACCAATCTTGTTTCCTTGCCTATAAAGGATTTTGCAAAGATTGCAGTAAACTTCTCTTACAAAATGTCTCATAACAAGTACAGAGGTGTCAACAACACTCTCATTATAAAAAGAACTCTGATTTAACAGATGAAAGTGTTAAGAATGCATTCTATTAGTGACATCCATTAATCTTAAGTTAAAGTGTATATTTTGGCAGTTTATTTTCTCTGCTTTAAGTGAACAATTAGTTTAATCAAAGACATTTGTGAAACAGTTTGATTTTTCTTAATTAATGTCTGCTAAATTTACTTATAATAGACACACTCTTTTGCTAGAACCAAAACAGATATATTGCGTGGTTATTAATTTCCAGTTAGCACTGTACAAAATTATTGAGTTGGAATATTTTCTGCCAATGTAGTTTTATTTTTTTTTTTCAAATGAATAATGTGGGAATGTAACTGGCACACCCATCCAATGAATGTAGTAGTTTTTCAGTGCCTGTCAACTTGAAGACAGTGCTTCCTTCATGTGACTCCAGAGGAAATTTAGCAAGATTAGGAGACACACAATGTAACTACAGTATACTTTTTTTCTTTTACACATTCTGTACACAATAGTGACATCTTCTGGTTGACTGGAATATTGATGTTTGGGCCAACGCTTTGAAACCATGTCTTAACTCCTTTTCTAATCAAAACATGCTTTGCTTGCCTAAAGATACTATGGGAAATATCCCTGAATCAGTAGTAAATCATCTTGTAATAGATACCATCAAAATTCCAATTTAAGTTTTTTAGAATAAAACATAATAAAAGAACATACTTATTTTTTTCAAAACAAATTTATGACTGGTTAATAGATGAAATTAACTGACCTTAAAAATTCACTTGACACAATAAACAAGTCTGGTTTTTAAGCATCTGCTATGGAAATTTCACTTTCTAGGAAATTTAGTGACCACTGAAATAAATAATAAAAAAGAGAAAATTTCACCAAAATGATATTTTCAAGTCATTTCTAGTGAGCAGTGAGAGAGATTTGGTGGTCTGGGAGGAGGATGAGCCTAATGCTAGTGATATTCCTTTCCTCTCTGACTTTTTTCATAAAATTCTATCTATTCCTATGCAGAGCATCATGGTCCCTGGGGATGCTTTAAGGGTGCTGTTCTTAGTGCTAAACTCTCATTTCACCTATGCAACCCTCTCCTAGTACAGGCAGCCAACCCAGAGCAGCACTGCATTCAGACTGGTTGTGGTGATTTCAACCCCAGGGTCCCAGAATAGCAATCTCTTCCATGAGGACTGAGCCAGGCACTGGCAGCTAAATATAAAATACTTATCTTATGATCCCTTTCCCCAGACTATAGGGGAAGGGTGACCTCAGTAATTTCAAGGTGATTTTCTTGAACCTCTCTTACTACAAAAGATGGAGGGTACTATATATACTTGTCATAAATCAATTAAGTATAATAAATACCAGAAAATTCTAACCAAAGACTAATGCAAACTTAACTTCCTATTAGAAATTATTTGTTAAAAAACAAGAGGAATATTTAAGAGAAATAGAATATTGTTCAATCAGTCATTAATACAATGAAACAATAAGCATTATAAATTCCCATCATGCAATTTTAAAAGATAATTTAATCTTATAAAAATATAATCTTGGCCGGGCGTGGTGGCTCAGGCCTGTAATTCTAGCACTTTGGGAGGCTGAGGCAGGCGGATCACCTGAGGTCAGGATTTAGAGACCAGCCTGACTAACATGGAGAAACCTCGTCTCTACTAAAAATACAAAATTAGCCAGGCATGGTGGCTCATGCCTGTAATTCCAGCTACTCAGGAGGCTGAGGCAGGAGGATCACTTGGATCCGGGAGGCAAAGGTTGCGGTGAGCTGAGATCACGACATTGCACTCCAGCCTGGGCAAGAAGAGCAAAACTCCATCTCAAAATATATATATATAAAATCTTATAAAGAAAATATATGTTATTTAACTGGTTTAAATAACAATAAATCAGAGAAGCTTATAATTAAAATTATACTAATTATATTTATCCTATCTTGTAGATCAACTAGTATCTCTTTTAGTAATGACAGCTCTTCACAATCTAGTTATTGTATGTCTAAATGGATATTTGTAAAGAACAAATCGTGAAGATTTTTAATATGAGAAAATATACTGAAGGGAGGAGGAGCACTGCTGGGAAATATATATATATAATATGTATGTGTAAGTATATACACTACATTCTTCTTTACAGTTAGAAATTGAGGCATTTATGTTTTCTGAAATTACAAATCAAATTGACTAAAGAAACAAGCTATAAATGTTTAATTATCTTTTAAATAATGCATAAAGTATATGATTAATAAGAATTTACTATTACCTTTAAAATTATATACTGAATATGTTTCTGAATTTATAAAAAGTATTCACTCTCAAAAGTCATAGAGATAAGGGCTAAATACAGTGGCTCATACTTGTAATCTCAGCACTTTGGGAGGCCAAGGCAAGTGGATTGCTTGAGCTTTGGAGTTCAAGACCAGCCTAGGCAATATGGGGAAACCCGTCTCTACAAAAAACACAAAAATTAGCTGGGCATGGTAGCGTGCACCTGCAGTCCCAGCTACTTGGGAAGCTGAAGTGGGAGGATGGCCTGAGATCGGGAGGTTGAGACTACTATAAGCCGAGATCGGGCCACTGCGCTCCAGCCTGGGTGACAGAGTGAGAACCTGTCTTAAAAAAAAAAGTAATAGAGATCAGCAATTTATTCATTTCCTTACCTAGTCTATAAAAGCAACACAAGTTGTTTCTAATATTGTTATTGCATTATTACTCAGATTTCTAATCTCAGTTTTTAAAAGATATTCTCAATGCAAAGAAATAAATAAGCCTCATAAAATAGTTGTGCCTACCATAGACATTTTTTCAAAAAGAAATTTAAAAAGTCCTCGACATGCATGGTAGTAAAATAAACTATAAATTTATGAATCATTATCTGGTTGATAATAAATATATCATTATGTTCCACGTAAGAAATGCAGAAAATATAAGTTTTGCTTTTAGGTAAATGTATGCAGTCAATTAGCAATTTTACTAAAAAATATAGGTAAAGGAAATACTAATATTGATTCATTTTATAATTTATAAGAGTTGGAATTAATCAATCAAAGCTACAACATTGAATTCACCTGTACCATGATCTACCTAAACAATTGTATCAACCAAAATAACATGTAAGTGATCTAATATCATAAAAACTAAAAATAATCAATTTACATGATTATCAAGAATGCCCTTCTAAGATAGCTTCTATGCACTATGATTTGCAATAGCTGTTTCTCTCAAAAGATTAAGTTTATTTTCAAAATAAGGATGCTAAATTTTAAAGATTTTTATACTTTCCAAGTTATTTGCAAAGTTTAATGTAGTTCCAACCAAAACCACAATGGTATTTTATTTTACTTTATTTAAACTTTATCACCTCTGGTTTTTTAAATTAACTTTAAAAAATTAATTAATAAACTTTCTGAGTATGTATAATACTTTAGTAAATTTAAAACACTTACTAAAGTATAGTACATATAAAATGAACCAATCACAAGTATTTAACTGCTTTCGCTATACATTTTTAGCCTCACTATTCTAAAAATTTCATAACTCTTTTTCTTAGTTCTATTTTAAAGCAAAGATCATTTAATAGCATTGGCCTTGAGACAGTATACTCCACATGGAATTAATTTGGGGGATTTATTGAACCTTTCTTTGTGACCTAGTTTATTATAAAATTTTATAAATATAACATGTGCTTGGAAAGAATATTTCTCCCTCTCCTTGCTGGGTATAAATTTATATATAAGCATAAGCATGTTACCTGTATTAATTTCTTGCTTACTGCTCTTAGTATCAAATTCTGAGAGGAACATATTAAAATCTCCACCTATATTTGTTGTTTGTTTAGTTATTTCTATAGTTCTGTCAGTTTTTGCTTTACTTACTAGATTGTTGCCTGTGAATATGTTCACAACTATACAATATTTCTTTGTATATATGTAATGTTTTTGTCATGAATTCCATTTTGTCTGAAATTAAACTTACAACCCCTATTTTCTGGATGCAAATCGCCTGGTTATTTTATTTTTTAATTTTGTTCATAATTTTGCAGTCATTGTATGTCTGGAAAATTTTTTAAATCCAATCTCAGATTTTCTTCTTGTTAGTTAAGCCCAGATCTAAGCAAAGGTGGCTGATAGAAGAAACTGGAGCAGACCAATGGGAACTTCCTATAGCGAGTTTTACCTTTTGTTTTCCCATGGATTAGTCACCTCTAGCATATAAATTTAATTTTCCCCTCCAGACCCTGTAATACTCTTTAATTACACCAACCCTTCTGGCTAAACTGTTGAAAATAAATGTATAGTAAAGAGTTATAGAGTGGCATGTTACTGGGTTATCAATGCTCACGATTTTTTTCTTAATAACCAGCACAGTGTAAAGGTGGCTCCACAAGGAGATGATAGCTGTAGGAAAGACTATCTTACCATGACAAAAGCCAAAAAGTGGGCAACTCAATAACACAATTAAAAACAAAAATTAAAAACTCAATGATCTGGGACATGTCAGTAGGATATAACTATTCAAATAGGAAAAAATTGACCATTGGTTTACATTTAGAAACACATGTCAGTTTATGTTCTCTAAATATAAAGTCAAAAACGAAGTCATTACTCTTGTTGCACCATATATAAGATCAAGTATTGCTGTGCTTTTATCACCTCAACCCTTTTTCTCTGTTAACTCTATTTGGAAACACAGACCCAGATTACTTTTATTACTATTACCTTTCAAAATACAATCTTCCTTTTTAAAAATTTCTGGAATATGCATTTAATTCTTCAACGATATTTCAAGTTCAAAATTTAACTGATCACAAGTCCTTTCATATCATAATTTCCAATTCTTGAGCTTTCTATTTTAATCCTTTACCTGTTACCTATATTCTTTCTTTAAAAAATCAAGTTTTGCTTTATTGCCCTTTTCTTTGTTGTATTTTTTACAAATTGAAGGCTTGTGGCAACCCTGCATCTAGTGAGTCTATCGGCATCATTTTTCCAACAGCAAGTGCTCACTTCCTGTCTCTGTGTCACAGTTTGATAATTCTCCCAATATTTCAAACTTTTTCTTTATTATTATATTTGTTCTGGTGATCCGTGATCAGTGATTTCTTTTTCTGATGGAAAAATATATATTATATCTATTTAGAATTAGCCTTCTGGGCTCAATTTAGATGATACCAATTTTATTGGCAACATCTGAAGCATCACAGTCCGGAGTTAGTGGAATATCTGTGTCTTCTCTCCATCAGGCCTGACCAGAGTGTGACCTCGGCCACATAAATTCACAGATTCTTCATAGCCTCTTTGATCTGGTGCTTGTTGTCTTTAACATCCACAATGAACACAAGTGTGTTGTTGTCCTCTACCTTCTTCATGGCAGACTCGGTGATCAGATGGAAGTTGATGATGGCATAGGCATAGTGAAGCTTGTTTCTCCTGAGGGTGCTCTTCCAAGGATATTTAAGACTATCTCTGGAGCTGCAGTGTCTTGGGCCGCCAGAAGGTGAACGACATGCAGATCGTTGTGTGTGTGTGTGTGTGTGTGTGTGTGTGTGTGTGTGTGTGTGTGTGTGTGGTGGCGGATGCCTTTCAGCACTACCTTCTTGACCTCAAAGACTTTGCTTTGGCTTTGAGTTTAGGAGGAGAAGGAGCTTCCTTCTTCACCTTCTGTGCCATCTTGTGAAAAGGAGCCACTATTTGAAGTCACTATTGTAATTGTTTGGGGGCATCAGGAAACACACTCATATAAGACAGCGAACTTAATTGGTAAATTTTGTGTTCTGGTTGCTTCACCGACCAACTATTCCAGTCTCTCACCCTCTTTTCCGGCCTCCTTGCTTTGGCTCAAATAACAAACATGTATTTATCTTAGTTGTGGATGTAGGAAATCAAAGATCAAGGTCTCTGCAGAGCCCATATCTGATGAGTAGCGGCTTCCTGATTTGCATCATCAAGCTGTACCCTCAGAGGGTGGTGAGCACAGACAGAAGTCCGTTCTTTATCCTTCAGGTAAAGACATGGAGATGGTCACAGAAACCTCCCAGCTATTCTCCAGAAAATCTTATTGTTTTGGCTCAGAGGATGGAACTTTCTATCATGTTTCTTAAGCCATCTTCGTCAGTTTTAAAGAGTATCAAATTACCCTTTCCTTTCTTTCTTGCAGAAACTCTTACTTCCATTTTTCCACTTATTTATGGAGGTTTTATTTTCTATGTCATTGTTAGTGTTCCAGTCAGAGCTGAGAATGACAAATTAGCTCTTTATTAGGCCATCATCCTAAACTGGAAGTTTAACATTTCCAATCATCAGTATCACAGAATCCAATTTTTAATCTTAGTTTGTAGGCTCCTATTCAACTAACCAGCTCTAACTCCCAGATTAATGAAGAAACATCTGAATATTACCTCTCAATTTTTCAGTGATGTGATCATAATAGAATTACCCAATGTTGTAAAAAAAAAATTAAGTTCAGTAACATCCCAGGCCTGGTTTTCCAGTTAATTTTTTTAAAATTATTAAGCCTGAAAGAAACAAAAAGTATCATAAATAGTTTATGTCTAGAAAAGCAAATACATGAATTCTCTAAGATGTGCTAGAATTATACCTAAATGATTAGGTATTTTATAAGTACAATATATGTTTATTATTATTCATAAGTAAATTAGTGTTTTGTTGCCAAAAGTAAGGAAGTATTTCTTAAACTGTTGGTTTATTATAAAGGATTAAGGAATGAGCCATGGGCATTATAAAGAACAAATTTGTTTACATTCTTATACCATTTTTAAGAACTAGAGCCTCTTAGAGTTTGAAAGAATTTTAGAGATCACCTAGTTCATCTTCTGTGCAGCATTCTTACTAGTCCCACCTCTATTCCTGATTCTCTTAACTTACTTATCACATTTTAATTTCTGCAAGATCCTCTAGGATGTGGTCTTCAAACCTATGAGAAGCAATAATGGGGCAAAATACAATGTTTACATTATGATATATATCTCGTACATAAAGCTGGATAAATATCTGTTAAAAGAAATAATGAAGCTGGGAGTGATGGCTCAGGCCTGTAATCTAAATGTTTGGGGAGTTCGAAGCTGAAAGACCACTTGAGCCCAGGTGTTTGAGGTAACAGTGAGCTATGATCACACCATGGCAGTCCAGCCTGGGTGACAGAGTGAGACTCTGTCTGTGAAAAAGAGATAAAAATAAAAGACATAATTACTAGCTGAACACAGGCACTCATCTTTAAAAGACCAAGCATATGTCTTCATCCTACCAAGGATTTCTATGTAAATGCATTTACTAAGTATTTAAAAAATCTATCTTGTGTTTGAGAAGCTCTAACTCTCCAAAGGTTTTGTTAAACACTAGACTGAAATTTGACTCTTTTCAAATTCTCACGTTAACTTTTTTCTTTAGCATTGAGTCAATCCATTTTTCCCTGTGTTCTGACTAAAACTGCAACATGAGCTCTTCCTGGGTCTCCAGGCTGCCTGCATTTGGATTGGAACTCCACCATCATCCTGTTCACCACAGTCTGAGAGGATTAATCCTGAATCACCTGAGGAAACTGTAATGGTCTCCCTGAGGCAGCTGCCGTGCAATACAGTGCTGAGTCTCCTCCTGACACACCCCTACCACTCCTCTTTGCTTCTAGGCCTACAACTAGACTCAAGTCCCTGTAGGCCCCCAGTGGAAAAGTAGAAAATGTGACCCATAAGGAAGGTGCTACATTCCAAAAGGCCTACTTAAGTTTTCTAATATACAGATAGAAATCTGGGAAATGTGTGAAAATGGATATTAAGGGTGTGGACCAATGGATGAAAGGACATAAAGTTGGATCAGGCTGAATTTGTTGACATGGGCTCAGTAAGCAGAGATTCAGCCTTTAATGTTTCAGCTCAGAGAGTTAGAAAGAGCTCTAACAGTTTGGTTGGTTGGTTGGTTGGTTGAAATATGGACCAAAAATTGGCCCACAGTGCCAGAGATTTAAAACGCCATACCTGCCTTGGTTTAGTGTAGAGTAAGGGATTCAAAAGCTTAGGGAGATTGAAATGTCATAGTGGATTTGTCTGTTAAGACCTGTGCAACCACACTGGGAGGGTCCAGAAGACATGCCTTTCACCAATATTATGAAAAATAAATTTGTGACGAGAGCTGTAGCATCCTTGAAGAGCTCTGTCATAGCTCTTCTCTGTAGGCCAGATGTCACAGTGGGAACTACAATCACTGGATTGGGAAACCTAAATACAATGGGAATAATAGGATCCCTAAGTGGCAGGGGCCAAGTGGCAGCATTCAACTACCAAAGGTGAGTGCCACTTAATGGAGAGCTGAGTCAAAGCAATCCAAATAGTCTAACCCACACAGACCTGTGACATTGGCTAGTTGATCACGGCATTCTTAGAAATAAAGTAGATAGGAAGCCTACTAATTTCATACTTGATCTGTATAAGCAGAAAAATTCTAAGTCAAGTGAACAAAACCCTAACTTGAATTATAAAAAACAGGAAGAGTCATGCTCCCTCAATCAACTCTCAGGATTGAGCCAGTCTCTAGACACAGAAATCCTTGAATGAAGGGGAGGCCAGGTCTCCTTGAGGAAGGACCCCAGCATATTGCCAAAAATGTGTCCATTAATTTTTCCCCAAACCTTCCTAAAAACAACCTCTGGCATTTTACCGGGGTAAATGTGCACTGCGGAAAAAGAAATGAGCAGACATTTCAGGAAGTGCTGGACACTGGCTCTGAATTAACATTAATTCCAAGAGACCCAAAATGTCACTGCAGCCCTCCAATCAGAATAGGCATTTATGGAGATGAGGTGATCAATGGAGTTTTAGCACAGGGACATCTCACAGTGATCTTATCCTGTGGTTATTTCCCCAGTTCCAGAATGCACAATTGGAATAGACATGCTCAGCAGCTGGCAGAATCACCAAAAGCTATCTTATCAATTTTTTGAAAAAATTATCACATTTTCTCAAAAGTATCTCTTCTCCAAGTCAAACATTCTCACTTTTTAAAATTCACTTAAATGAAATTATTTCTAGGGTCTTCATCATGCCTAACATTGTATCATTTTTGTAATTATACTTCAAGTTCTGGGATACATGTACAGAACATACAGGTTTATTACATAGGTATACATGTGCCATAGTGGTTTGCTGCACCCATCAACCTGTCATCTACATTAGGTACTTCTCCTAATGCTATCCCTCACCTAGCCCCCCATCCCCTGAAAGCCTCAGTATGTGATGCTCCCTTCCCTGTGTCCATACGTTCTCATTATTCAACTCCCACTTCTGAGTGATAACATGTGGTGTTTGGTTTTCTGTTCTTGTGATAGTTTGCTGAGAATGATGGTTTCCAGCTTCATCTACGTCCCTGCAAAGGACATTAACTCATCCTTTTTTATGGCTGTGTAGTATTCCATGGTGTATATATGCCACATTTTCTTAATCCAGTCTATCATTTTTGGACATTTGGGTTGGTTCCAAGTCTTTGCTATTGTGAGTAGTGCCACAATAAACACATGTGTGCATGTGTCTTTATAGCAGCATGATTTATAATCCTTTGGATATATACCCAGTAATAGGATTGCTGGGTCAAAAGGTATTTCTGATTCTAGATCCTTGAGGAATCGCCACACTGTCTTCCACAATGGTTGAACTAATTTACACTCCCAAGAACAGTGTAAAAGCTTTCCTATTTCTCCACATCCTCTCCAGCAACTGTTGTTTCCTGACTTTTTAATGATTGCCATTCTAACTGGCATGAGATAGTATCTCACTGTAGTTTCGATTTGCATTCTCTAATGATCAGTGATGAGCTTTGTTTTCATATGTTTGTTGGCCGCATAAATGTCTTAACTTGATAAGTGTCTGTTCACATCCTTTGCCCACTTTTTGATGGGGTTGTTTGTTTTATTCTTGTAAATTTAAGTTCCTTGTGGATTTTGGATATTACCCTTTTGTCAGATGGATAGATTGCAAAAAGTTTCTCCCATTCTGTAGGTTGCCCGTTCACTCTGATGATAGTTTCTTTTGCTGTGCAGAAGCTCTTTAGTTTAATGAGATCCAATTTGCCAATTTTGGCTTT
Source organism: Pan troglodytes (assembly GCF_028858775.2). Taxonomy (NCBI): domain Eukaryota; kingdom Metazoa; phylum Chordata; class Mammalia; order Primates; family Hominidae; genus Pan; species Pan troglodytes. The sequence continues at coordinate 88,306,037 of NC_072411.2, forward strand.
TGTTGCCATTGCTTTTCATATTTTTGTCATGAAGACTTTGCCCACACCTATGTCCTGGATTGTATTGCCTAGGTTTTCCTCTAGGGTTTTTATGGTTTGGGGTTTTACATTTACGTCTTTAACTCATCTTGAGTTAATTTTTGTATAAGGTGTAAAGAAGGGGTTCAGTTTCAGTTTTCAGCATATGGCTAGCCAGTTTTCCCAACACCATTTTTTAAATGGGGAATCATTTCCCCATTGCTTGTTTTTGTCAGGTTTGTCAAAGATCAGATGGTTGTAGACGTATGCGTTATTTCTGAGGCCTCTGTTCTGTTCCATTGGTCTATACGTCTGTTTTGGTACCAGTACCATGCTGTTTTGGTTATTGTAGCCTTGTAGTATAATTTGAAGTCAGGTGGCATGATGCCTCCAGCTTTATTTTTTTGCTTAGGATTGTCTTGGCTATATGGGCTCTTTTTTGGTTCCATATGAAATTTAAAGTAGTTTTTCTCTAATTCTGTGAAGAAAGTCAATGGTAGCTTGATGGGAATAGCATCGAATCTATAAATTACTTTGGGCAGCATGACCATTTTCACAATATTGATTCTTTTTATCCATTAGCATGGAATGTTTTTCCAACTCAGGATTAAGAAACTCACTCAAAATCACACAACTACATGGAAACTGAACAACCTGCTCCTGAATGACTATTGGGTAAATAAAGAAATTAAGGCAGAGATGAATAACCTTTTTGAAACCAATGAAAACAAAGACACAGTGTACCAGAATCTCTGGGACACAGCTAACACAGTGGTTAGAGGGAAATTTATAGCACTAAATGCCCACAGGAGAAAGCGGGAAAGATCTAAAATCAACACCCTAACAACACAATTAAAAGAACTAAAGAAGCAAGAGCAAACAAATTCAAAAGCTAGCAGAAGGCAAGAAATAACTAAGATCAGAGCAGAAGTGAAGATTTACATGAAAAACCCTTCAAAAAAATCAGTGAATCCAGAGACTGATTTTTTGAAAAGATTAACTAAATAGATAGAATTCTAGCCAGACTAATATGAAGAAAAGAGAGAAGAATCAAATAAACATGATAAAAACTGGTAAAGGAGATATCACCACTTATCCCACAGAAATACAAACTACCATTAGAGAATACTATAAATGCCTAAATGCAAATAAACTAGAAAATCTAGAAGAAATGGATAAATTCCTGGACACATATACCCTCCCAAGACTAAACCAGGAAGAAGTCAAATCTGTAAAAAGACCAATAACAAGTTCTGAAATTGAGGCAGCAATTAATAGCCTACCAACCAAAAAAAGTCCAAGACCAGACAGATTCACAGCCAAATTCTACTAGAGGTACAAAGAGGAACTGGTACCATTCCTTCTGAAACTATTCCAAACAATAGAAAAAGAGGGACTACTCCCTAACTCATTTTATGAGGCCAGCATTATCCTGATACCAAAACCTGGTAGAGCCACAACAAAAACAGAAAATTTCAGGCCAATATCCCTGATGAACATTGATGCAAAAATCCTCAATAAAATACTGGCAAACCAAATCCAGCAGCACATCAAAAAGTTTATCCACCACGATCAAGTTGGCTTCATCCCTGGGATGCTAGGCTGGTTCAATATATGCAAATCAATAAACATAATCCATCACATAAACAGAACCAATGACAAAAAACACACGATTATCAATAGATGTAGAAAAGGCCTTCAATAAAATTCAACACCCCTTCATACTAAAAACTCTCAAACTAGGTATTGATGGAACGTATCTCAAAATAATAAGAGCTATTTATGACAAATCCACAGCCAATATCATACTGAATGGGCAAAAGCTGGAAGCATTCCCTTTGAAAAGTGGCACAAGACAGGGATGCCCTCTCTCAACACCCCCATTCAACATAGTATTGGAAGTTCTGGCCAGGGCAATCAGGAAAGAGAAAGAAATAAAGGGCATTCAAATAGGAACAGAGAAAGTCAAATTGTTTCTGTTTGCAGATGACATGATTGTATATTTAGAAAACCCCATTGTCTCAGCCCAAAATCTCCTTAAGCTGATAAGCAACTTCAGCAAAGTCTCAGGATACGAAATCAATTGCAAAAATCACAAGCATTCCTATACACCAATAACAGACAAACAGGGAGCCAAATCATGAGTGAACTCCCGTTGACAATTTCTACAAAGAGAATAAAATACCTAGGAATCCAACTTACAAGGGATGTGAAGGGCCTCTTCAAGGAGAACTACAAACCACTGCTCAAGGAAGTAAGTGAGGACACTGTATCATATTTTTAAATGAATGGCTAATATTGATATTTCATTTACCAAAATCCCATGAGGCTTTTGACATGTCTTGCCAACAAGCAGAGTGATTCTTAAATTGCACTAAAGCAAATCATTTGAGCCTAAATAATGGAATTTAAATTTACTGCTGTTAATTTCATCTTTTGTTTCTGACCTACACTAAAAGCTATCAAGATTTTTTTGACTCATAAGTAATTCAATAGTCAAACATGTATTGATGGCCTACTCTAAGTCAAAACTGGTAATGGGGCTATAAAGATGAACAAGACACTATGTTTGACCTCCAGTTGCTTTGCCTAGTAAGGAACACAAAAAGCAAATCATATAAATAAGCAATGTGATAAGGACAATGGGAGCGCCATATGAAAAAAAAAACTGAGTTAATGGAGCTGCTGGGAGAAAGACAATCAGCCTGAGCACAGCCTGAAGCTGCAGCTGCAAGAAAACACAGACTGAGGACTGAGAGATGAGAGAAATAAACAGAAGAGATGGGCAATGAAGAGAGAGAAGTAGAAAGGGATACCAGTGGAGAAGGGCATAAAAAAGTAAAATTGAAGGTTGGGGCAAGAGTCTGAAGGCTCAAAAACTGTTAATGGTCCATTAAATGTAATGTAAACTTCAAAAACAAATAAGTTCTTGGTTAATTGGTAAATGTGGTAAACTAAAAAACAGGTCCTTTGGTGAACTGATCTTTCAACAACTAAGCTTTTGATAAATTGATCTGGAGCCTACTTGGTCATTAGATGAGAGAGCAAACTGATGAAAAGATTTGCTGGTTGTAGAAGATTGTATTTTCTGAAGATGGCTGTAAAAATATCTTTCATCTCCTCTGTCTTTCTGCAGTGTTGCCTTGCCCCCATTGAGGAGCAGAATTTACTTTTCTGCTGTTTTGTGAATGCTTTAACCAAAATAATATGACAAAAATTCTGCTGTATCACTGGCAGGAATAAGCCTTACCCACCCTGTTGCTTTTGCTTCCTGCCTTTTGGAAAGCTTGCTTTGGAGAACTTCCCCTCAAAACTTAATTGCCATGTTGTGAGAAGTCCAAGTTACCCGAAGAAGCCACTTGCAGTGATCTGCCAAATGGCACAAACTGAGCATCAACTGTCAGCCATCTGACTAAGGCATTTTGAATAACTAGCCCAGTCAATCTTTCAGATGGCTTCAATCCAAATCCAAAATCTGATTGAAACTGTAAGAATGTCCAAATAATAACTTCCCAGCTGAGCCCATCAACCCAGAGGAATCGCAGTGAGAATAATATATTGTTTTAAAGCGTTAAGTTATGGATTTGTTTGTTAACACATTGTTGTGTCATTTAGGGCAGCTATAACAGAATACCATAGACTGACTGGCTTAAACAACAGAAATTTATTTCTCACAGTTCTGGAAAATGAGAAATCTGAAATAAGGGTACCAGCATGATTGGTTCTGTTAAAAGCCCTTTTCTTGATTTTTGGACAGATGTTTTCCCATTTTATCTTCACGTGGAAAAAACAAAGAAAAATATTCTATGTCCCCTTCTCTTTTTATAAAGGAATTAATCTTATTCATGAGGGCTCCACCCTCATTACCTAATCACCTCTCAACAGCCCCACCTCCCTCATACCATCTTGCTTACGATTTAAGTTCTGAGAGTCGGGAGAGTAGATAATCTATTCTCAAAAATTCAGATGTGGCCTGGCTATTTATTTCTGGAACACTGAATTTTCCTGCTTATGAAACTATGTGAGCAGCAATACCATTAACCAAATAGAATTAAAAGAACATGGCTGTGTGCAGTGGCTCATGCCTGTAATCCCAGCACTTTGGGAGGCTGAGGTGGGTGGATCACCTGAGGTCAGGAGTTTGAGACCAGCCTGGCCAACATGGTGAAACTACATCTCTACTAAAAATACAAAACTAGCCAGGTGTGGTGGCACATGCCTGTAGTCCCAGCTACTTGGGAGGCTGAGGCAGGAGAATTGCTTGAACCCAGAAGGTGGAGTTCGCAGTGAGCTGAGATCGCACCATTGTACTCCAGCCTGGGCAACAAGAGTGAAACTCCATTGTGAAAAAAAAAAGAAAGAAAGAAACAACAGTGAGTTTGGACAACAAACATAATAAGCAATTTTTAATATGTTTAAGTTGTTTATGATATATTTGTATAGTTATGATCAATAACTTATAGATTTCGAACTTGGGAAAGACATATGAACTATATTTACTAGCATCATTAGCACATGGATTTAGTGAAACCATGGGAGATGATGATATTACCTAGGAAAGAATGAAGAAAGTTTCCAAAAGACAGCCATGAAGAACACCAACAATTAAAAGATGGTCAGAGTGGAAAGGTACTTTTTGGCAGAATTCTATGAAACACCATCAGTTGCACTCCCAAACAACAGTCAATTTATCTTACCCCAGGAAATGAAAAGAAAAATTGTTCTCTTGATACAGCAATATTTTGCAAATTTTAGAATTTGGACAGAGAGTGAACAAGTGATGCTGTCACAAATGACTGAATTCAGGCTAAAATTGCAAGATGATGACATACTTTGTCAGCACTAAACTGTTTAGGATTTATATTGAATAAATAATGTATATGTATTTGAGTCTATAATTTCCCACAGAAAATAGGTATAACATCACAAATTAAAATAGAAATTACATGACCTATAAAACATTAGAAAATGAATTCCTTTCCCACAATGTTTACAAAACATTGACAGTTTTATCTTATTTTCATGACAACTTTAATCTCTGCACAGAGCTCACAGATCAAGTTGTAAAGTCAGATAGTTTGAGGGTAAAAATATACAGAAGTCCTCCCTTATCTGTAGGGGATATGTTCCAAGAACCCCAGTGGATGCCTGGAACTGCAGATAGTACCAAACCCTGTATATACTATAATTTGTCCTATACGTACATACCTGTGATAAAGTTTAATTTATAAATTGGCACAGTAAAAGATTAACAATAACTACTAATAAAATATAACCATATAACCATTATAATAATAAAAATTATGTGAATGTCGTCTCTCTCTCTTAATATGTTACTATACTATGCTTATCTATTTTCAGATCACAGTTGATCATGGGTAACTGAAACCATGAAAAGCAAAAGCTTGGATAAGGGGGGACTACTGTGTAATATGCATTTTAGTGAAAAAATTCTGATGAACATTATTTCAGGAAAAGAAAAATATTTCTTCCAAGAATCAACACAAAGAAATGTAAATCAAGATATTATTTATGAATATATAATTGGATTTTTCCCTGAATGTAAACTTTTGTTTGGTCACCAAAGCATACCAATTACATTTGTTGTAAGCCATGTAGCTATTAATTGACAGTCAAAGGGAAATGTGGTAGATTAGATGATGTTCAGCAAATATTTATTCTTATCCTAAACCTTCAGGGAATACATTTCCTACCTCACTGATATAGGGCTTGGTCATATGACATGTTTTAGCCATTGGAATGTAATCAGTTCTGAGCACAAAACTATTGGCGTATCCATTTTGCACTCAAGCTTTGAGATTTCCACTCACGTTGGGGATTTTCTACCTCGCAGTTTAAAAAAAAAAAAAAAAAAAGGCCCCAAGTACTGTGGGCCCAGAATGAGACATTTAGAGTAGTGCTTCCCTTGCTGGTTTACATGCCTGCAGCCAGAAGCACAGCCAGCAATTGCACTAAGCTATTACTGGAAGAATAAAATGTAATTTTAAACCATTTAGTTGAGACAGTGTTGTTGAGGTGATACCTGACTGAACAGGTAGCTTGGAAAACGTTGGTAATATATGAATTCGTACAAAAATATCTCTTACCTTGAAATGTTTCACAAACCAATATTTAATTTGTGAGAAATAGGAAAAATAGAGGTATGTCATATTTTTAATTAGACCTCATCTGTGATTAAAAAGTAGATGAGCATCACTTATCACATAGGTTATAGAGTTAAGATAAAGTTAAAATAAACCAATTTCTGAATGAGTTATATCTACATTTATAAGCAAAGTAAAATCATACAAATTTTATAAGTGATGATGAATAATAAGCATTCAAAAATTATACATTTATATATTAATCAAATAGTAGGTTAATGTCTATTTCTCTAAAGAGGGAGATAAAAATAGTGGGATAAACATATACCATGGTAATAGGCATAATAGTTATAAAAGAAATAATCTATTGAGTTGACTATAAAATTAATGTCCTATTATGACAAAGAAAGCATTTAACTTGACCTCAACTTTTGACTTCTGTATTAAATTATTATCTGCTCAAAAAAGTCATATGCTGTTCAAGCCTTTCATATATCAGGAATTTTTAAATCTCACTAAAACAAAGATAAATTAAATGTTGCATATGAGTAAATAACTCATTACTATGATTTGAATGTGTCTCCCAAAAAGCATGTATTGGAAACCTAATCCCCAGTGCAACAGTGTTGGGAGGCGGAGCGTATAAGAAGGTGATAAGACAGTGGGGGCTTGAGCTTTATAAATGGATTAATGCCACTATTGTAGGAGTGGGTTTGTTATCACTAGAGTAGGTTCATTATAAAAGGATGAATTCAGTCCTCTCTCTCTTCCCCCACTCCTTTCTCTGCCTCTCACCCAACCTCTTACCCTCCACTATGTGATGACACAGCAAGAAGGCCCTTGTAAGACGCCAACTCCTTGATCTTGGACTTTCCAACCACAACGGTAAGCCAAGACATTTCTGTCTTTGTAAGTAACCCAGACTCAGGTATTGTTACAGCAGCACAAAACTGATTAAGACACTCATTTTTCAGCCAGGTGGGTGGCTTGCACCTGCAATTCCAGCACTTTGGGAGGCCAAGGTGGGAGGATCACCTGAGGTTGGGAGTTCAAGGCCAGCCTGACAAACATGGAGAAACCCCATCTCTACTAAAAATGCAAAATTAGCCAGGCATGGTAGTGCATGCCTGTAATCCCAGCTACTCAGGAGGCTGAGGCAGCAGAATTGCTTGAACCGGGAGGTGGAGGTTGCAGTAAGCCAAGATTACACCATTGCACTCCAGCCTGGGCAACAAGAGAGAAACTGTCTCAAAATAATAATAATAATAATAATTCAAAGACACATTAGAAGATATGGAATTCATGTGATAAGCCATTTCTGAGTTTCAAAAATTGATCCCAAGCCTCCATACAAAAGAAAAAAGGAAATATACACCTAATGTATTGAAATAAAAATTTGTTAAAGACTTAAAAATCAACAGAGACACTAAGGAAAACAGTATGTATTTTCCTCAGAAAACTAAAAATCAGAACTACCATATGATCCAGCAATTTCACTACTGAATGTATACCCAAAAGAAAGGAAATCAATATGTCAAAGAGATGTCTGTACTCTTCTCTCATCTATATTGCAGCAGTATTCACATTAGCCAAAACATAGAATTCACATTAGCCAAAACATAGAATCAATCTAAGTCTCCATCAACAGATAAATGAACTTAAAAAATATGGTATAGCTATACAATGGAATATTATTCAACCATAAAAAAGAATGAAAGTCTGTCATTTGCAGCAACATGAATGGAATTGTTGGTAATTATGTTAAATAAAATAAGCAAGGCACAGAAAGACAAATGTTACATATTCTCACTCATATGTGAGACCTAAAAAACTGGATCTCAGGAAGATAGAAAATAGTCTGATGGTTACCAAAGGCTGAGAAGGTACAGGGGAGGGGTGCATGAACAGTGGTTGATTTATGGGTTCAAAAATACAGTTAGATAGAAGAAATAAGACCTAGCGTTCAATAAATCAGTAAAGTAACTATAGTAAATAATATATTGTATATTTCCAAATAGCTAGAAGAGAATAATTTGAATGCTCCCAGCAAAAATAAAAGATAAATGTTTAAGGTGATTGATATCTCAATTATCTTGATTTGAAAATTCACATATTATATGACTGTATCAAAATATCACATGTACCCTGGAAATATATACATTATCTATCAATAAGTAATAATAACAATTACAACAGAGTTTCATTATGGGGAGATGAAAAATTTCTGAAATGAATGATTGTGATGGCTGTAAAACAATGTGAATGCACTTAATGCCACTGAACTGTATCCTTAAAATGGTTAAAATGGTAAATTTTACATTACGTATTTTTACCACGTAAAAATAAATTTTAAAATTTTAAAATCAAAAAATTATCTACAAAAGAGATAACTGGGGTGTGTGTGGATCCTTGATTTGCAACAAATGTGGCAAAACAAAGCAATAAGATGTGTTGTAAATCAAAAAAAACAAAGGTGATTATCAACCAATTTAGAGGTTCATTCTGTCAAGATTGAAGGACACACTTGGGAAAGAGTAACACAAAATCACAGGAACATGTGTGATTCATGATTTCTCCAAAGACAGTTTTGAGTGCTTCAATATTTAAAGGGGAAAATGCAAGCAGGAGGGGAGGGAGGAAAGAAAAAAAAAAGCGGGAATGTAGACAAATGAGACAAGAGGTTGCATTCTTTCGAGGTTATGAGTAATGTTCATTGAATCCACATGTTGCCTGTGGAAAGAAGGGGGTAGATGAATAGTCAGTTATGTATTCATCTCATGCTTAGTAAATCTGCACTTTACGTAAAATAAACATTGTGTAGAGGAATAAGTCAAACATGTATTTGTCTCAAGGTGGGCGATGGGATGATTTCTAGTCTCCTCTGATCCCATACCTATGAAGATAAGCCGTTATTTACATTGTCAGGGTGAGGGAGGCCACCTGGGGAGACATCTGTTTAGGAAGAAAAGGGAAAGAAGTTTGTGTGTGTGTGACACAATTTCCAAGCTTAACTTTTTCTTTTAGCATAGTAAGTTTGAGGTTCTGAGATTTTATTTTCCTTCCACAGTGTCTTAATTCATTTAGGCTACTTTAGCAAAATACCACAGATACAGTGGCTTGTAAACAACAAAATTTATTTCTCACAGTGCTGGAGTTCAATATCGAGGTTCTGGCAGATTTCATGTCAGGTGAAGGCCCTCAGGTTTATAGAAGGCCATCTTTCTGCCATGTCCTCACATGGTCAAAGGGGCAAGAGAGCTCTTCAGGATCTCTTTTATAAGGACACTAATCCCATTTATGAGGACTTCACCCTAATGACATAATCACATCCTGAAGGTCTCACCTCCTAATACTATCACATTGTGGGTTAGAATTCAACATACGAATTTTTAGGGGGGCACAAATATTTAGTTTATAGCAGGTATGGATGATTTTTTAAAATTACTTATATCACTAAACACACAAGGAAATAATTATAAACAAGAAGAGAGGCTGGGTGCAGTGGCTTACGCTAGTAATCCCAGCACTTTGGGAGGCCAAGGCCCACAGATAACTTGAGATCAGGAGTTTGAGACCAGCCTGGCCAACATGGTGAAACCCTGTCTCTCCTAAAAACACAAAAATTAGTAGCCAGGTGTGGTGGTGTGCACCTGTAGTCCCAGGTACTCAGGAGGCTAAGGCAGGAGAATCGCTTGAACCTGGGAGGCTGAGGTTGCAGTGAGCCGAGATGGTGCCACTGCATTCCAACCTGGGTGATGGAGCAAGACTCCATCTCAGAAAAAAAGAAAAAAAGTAAGAGTAGAAGCAGTATACAATTGCATATCCATATAAGACAAAAGGAAAGTTGGTCTCATATCAAAGACTAAACTAGATTCTTAGTAATTGTAAATCTGTATGTAAAAGGAAAAATAAAATAGAATTCATAGAAGGTAATATAGGATAATAAATTTTGTGACTTGAGGTATCAAAAGTCTTTTTAAACAAGATTATAAAAGCATTAACCATAAAAAGTTGGTTTATAATTAGACCACATTAAAATTAAGAATATATTTTCATCAAAAATATCATTGAGAGAATTAAAAGAAAAGCCACAGAGTGAAGGATATGTATTAGTCTGTTCTCACACTGCTAAAAAAGACATACCCAAGACTGGGTACTTTATAAAGGAATGAGATTTAATCAACTCACAGTTCCACATGGCTGGGGAGGCCTCACAGTCATGGCAGAAGATGAATAAAGAGCAAAGTCATATCTTGCATGGCAGCAGGCAAGAGAGTTTGTGCAGGGTAACTCCCATTTATAAAACCGTAAGATCTCAAGAGGCTTATTCACTACCAGTAGAGCAGTATGGGAGAAACAACCCCCATGATTCAATTATCTCCACCTGGCCCTGCCCTTGACATGTGGAGATTATTACAATTCAAGGTGAGATTTGGGTGGGGGCACAGCCAAATTGTATCAAGATATTTGCTACAAATATAACTGAGATCATAAACTAAATTAGGCTCATATTTTGAACATATCTTAAAACCACACACACTTACAAATCAGTAGAAAAATGACAAAGTATATGAAAAAAGTAAACAAAAAAAGGAAACGTAAAACTGCTTGACCTTACTGACGGCCAGAGAAATTTAATGTAAAATCATAAGGAGTTAGCATTTTATCTCATTGGATTTCATTTTAAAAATTAAAATTTGACAATATCAAGTGTTAGAGAGGATACCAAGAATTCAGACTTTTGTCCTCTGCTGGTACATACGTAAATTGGTAGAGTTGCTTTGAAAAATGATTTTGTATCTCCTACTAAAGTTGGAGATGCATATGTCCTACATGCAACAATTCTCTAGACAAAGTCTTACATATATGCATCCGGGAACAAGTGCAAGTTTGTTCACAGCTGTATTTTTCTTTAGAGCAAAAAATGGGGTGGGGGAGGAAATCATCAAGGATCAATCACTAATAGATCAGGTCAATAAATTGTGGTGTAGTAATGCAATAAAATAATATCTAGCAGAAAAAATACAAATATAAAATATTGAGGCAAAAAAGCAAGTCACAGAGGAATATATACAATGTGAATTCAATATTTATAATTCAAAAAGAGGAAAACTAAACTATATTTGCAGCACATAAAATAACTAGAAGGAAGGTATATGGAATGCAAACATAAAATTCAGATGGGGAGAGCGACAGGGGAATCCTATTACTAAGGAATAAGTAGGCTTCAGCGCTATTTGTTGATGTAGGCAACATTCTATTTATTAAGCAGTAGATACACACTCTTTCGCATGCATGACATATTTCATAATGAAAAAATATATTAAACCCTCAGTGGAATTCCTTCTCATTGCCCTAAGAATAAAATTCAGAATCATAACTTTGATGTATAAAAATCAACATGATCTGGCCTCTGCCTTCCTAATCACCTGTATCTCATCCTGGGCTTTCCCAAGTTCACTGCACTCCAGTCCTGCAGACTTCTTTCAGTTCCTTTAACACTCTAAGTTCATTCTCAACTTCTATTTTCTCTTCCCTTGCTTATTACTGTTTCTTCCTAATCTTTGTAGGACTGGCTGCCTTTCACCATTCTCACCACTTAGGTCTCAACTCAAATGTCATCTCATTGGAGAGTCCCTTCCTAAACATCTTATAGCAGGTCAGGGGCAGAATTAGAAATGTATTTACTCTTAATGATAACATTTCTGACAATAAAATTTATGATAATGCAACCTCTTTGTCAATACATGCCCCACTATTATATAAATATAGAAAAATTGAAGATTAAATTGCTTCAGTAGATTAAGCAATGTCAATTATAACTAACAGAGCTAGCAATGGAATGGAGAATGTAGACTGTAGAAATAACTGTATTTTTCTATTTTAAAAGTTGACTAAAGTGGATTAGATACAAATACAATTTGTATTATATTTGATACAATACAAATACAATTTGTATTATATTTGATACAATACAAATACAATTTGTATTATATTTGATACAATACAAATACAATTTGTATTATATTTGATACAATACAAATACAATTTGTATTATATTTGATACAATACAAATACAATTTGTATTATATTTGATACAATACAAATACAATTTGTATTATATTTGATACAATACAAATACAATTTGTATTATATTTGATACAATACAAATACAATTTGTATTATATTTGATACAATACAAATACAATTTGTATTATATTTGATACAATACAAATACAATTTGTATTATATTTGATACAATACAAATACAATTTGTATTATATTTGATACAATACAAATACAATTTGTATTGTATTATATTTGATACAATACAAATACAATTTGTATTGTATTATATTTGATACAATACAAATACAATTTGTATTGTATTATATTTGATACAATACAAATACAATTTGTATTGTATTATATTTGATACAATACAAATACAATTTGTATTGTATTATATTTGATACAATACAAATACAATTTGTATTGTATTATATTTGATACAATACAAATACTTGCTTGAGTTCATATGTTTCTGAATGATCATAGCTTGTTAATATAAACATTTTATTTACAGAGCTTAATTCAGGAGCTTGCTCTTCTTTCTCTAAACTTTTATTCCAAAGTCATCTGCACTATCATTAATACTCCTCCACTTTCCCCATTTTAATTCCGAGGGATTTTAAAACTGACTCCAGTCATTTGTACTTAACAATTGAATATTCTAAGAAGAAAAAAATGCTTGATTAATTTTGAGTTCAGATTAATTCATCAGAACTAAATAGCTTGCACATTTTCTTTTGGAAATGAAGGTGAAAAGGATACCACTCCCCACTTCAAAGGAACACAAGCAATTATCTACATTTCTATATTCTATCTTTAAACTACTTATAAGCTCATTTGTTACTTAGACCGATTAGTTTTAGTTGCTGAAGATAATCAATATGTAGGAGAGTAATTGCTTTGCTGTAACATTATTATTCCTTTTTAAAATTTTTTATTAAAATCCAGCTTTGCACATTTTAATATATTCATTTTATTTCAAACATCAATTTCCTGTCTCCTTGCAGGCATGATATATCTCAAAAGAATTTAGTTTAATTCAAGATATGATTTCTTTTTTTAACTTTTATTTTAGGTTCAGGGGTACATAGGCAGGTATGTTATATAGGTAAACTCATTTCACGGGGGTTTGTTTTACAGATTATTTCATTACCCAGGTAGTAAGCCTATTTGTAATAGCTATTTTTTCTGATCCTCTCCCTCCTCCCAACCTCCGCCCTCAAGTAGGCCCCAGTGTCTGTTGCTCCCCTCTTTGTGTCCATGTATTCTCATCATTTCGCTACCACTTAAAAGTTAGAACATGCAGTGTTTGGTTTTCTGTTCCTGCATTAGTCTGCTAAGGATCATGGCCTCTAGTTCCATCCATGCTCCTGCAAAAGGGCATGATCTTCTTCTTTTTATGGCTGTGTAGTGTTACATGATGTATATGTATCACATTTTCTTTATCCAGTCTGCCATTGATAGGCATTTAGGTTGATTCCATGTCTTTGCTATTGTAAATAGTGCTGCAATGACCATACACATGCATGTCTTTATGGTAGAATGATTTCTATTATTTTGGGTATACACCCAGTAATGGGATTGCTGGGTCGAATGGTAGTTCTGTTTTTAGGTCTCTGAGGAATCACCACACTGCTTTCCACAATGGCTGAACTCATTTACACTCTCAGCAACAGTGTATAAGCATTCCCATTTCTTTGCAACTTCACCAGCATCTGTTATTTTTTGACTTTTTAATACTAGCCATTCTGGCTGATGTGAGATGGTATTTCATTGCAGTTTTTGATTCTCATTTCTCTAATGATTAGTGATATTGAGCTTTTTATCATATGTGTGTTGGATGCATGTGTGTCTTCTTTTAAAAAGTGTCTGTTCATGTCCTTTGCCCACTTTTTGATGTTTTTTTTTCCTTGTAAATTTGTTTAAGTTCCTTATAGAGGCTGGATATTAGACCTTTATCAGATGCATAGTTTTCAAAATTTTCTCCCATTCTATGGGTTTCTGACTGCTCTGTTGATAATTTATTTTGCTGAGCAGAAGTTCTTAAGTTTAATTAGATCCCATTTGTCAATTGTTGCTTTTGTTGGAATGGTTTTTGGTGACTTTTCCATGAAATCTTTGCCCATTCCTATGTCCAGAATGGTATTGCCTAGGTTGTCTTCCAGGATTTTTATCACTTTGGGTTTTGCATGTAAGTCTTTAATTCATCTTGAATTGATTTTTGTATTTGGTGTAAGAAAGGGGTCCGGTTTCAATCTTCTGTTTATGGCTATCCAATTATCTCAGCACCATTTATTGGACAGGTCATCCTATTCAAAAGCTTGTTTTTGTCAGCTTTGTTGAAAATCAGATGGTTGTAGGTGTACAACCTTATTTATGAGCTATCTATTCTGTTCCATTGGTCCAGGTGTCTGTTTTTGTACCAATACCATGCTGTATTGGTTAGTGCAGCCTTGTAGTATAGTTTGAAGTCAGGTAACATGATGCCTCCAGCTTTGTTCTTTTTATTTAGGATTGCCTTGGCTATTTGGGCTCTTCTTTGGTTCCCTATGAATTTTAAGGACATCCTTGTCTTGTGCTGATTTTCAACAGGAATACTTCCAACTTTTGCCCATTCAGTATAATGTTGACTGTGTGTCTGTCATAGATGGCTTTTATTATTTTGAGATATGTTCTTTCAATACCTAGTTTAAGAGTTTTTATCATGGAGGGATGTTGAATTTTATTGAAAGCTTTTTCTGCGTCTATTGAGATAATCATGAGATTTTTATCTTTGTTCTGTTGATGTGACGCATTTCATTTACAATTTGCATATGTTGAACCAACCTTGCTTCCCAGGGTTAAAGCCTACTTTGATCCCTGCAGTGGTGCATTCAATTTGCAAATTGAATTGTTGAAGTTTTTGCATCAAAGTTCGTCAAGCATATGGGCCAGAAGTTTTCTTTTATTAGTTTTGTCTCTGACAGATTTTGGTATCAGGATGATGCTGGCTGGCCTCATAGAATGAGTTAGGGAGGAGTCCCTAGTCCTCGACTTTTTGGAATAGTTTCAGTAGGTATGGTGGCAGCTCTTCTTTGTTAATATATCTGGTAGAATTCAGCTGTGAAACTGTCTAGTTCTGGGCTTTCTTTGGTTGGTAGGCTATTATTACTTATTTCATTTTGGAAGTTATTGGTCTATTCAGGGAATCAATTCCTTCCTGGTTTAGTCTTGAGAGGTTGTATGTGTCCAGGAATTTATCCATCTCTTCTAGGTTTTCTAGTTTATGTGCATGGAGGTATCCACAGTAATTTCTCATGGTTATTTGTATTTCTGTGGGATCAGTGTAACATCCTCTTTGGTGTTTTTGATCATGTTTATTTAGATATTCTCTCTTTTCTTCTTTGTTAATCTAGCTAGGTGGCCTATCTTGCTTATTAATTTTTTCAAAAAGCCAGCTCCTGTACTCCTTGATCTTTGAATGGTTTTTTCTGTCTTGATCTTCTTCAGTTCAGCTCTCATTGAGTTATTTCTTGCAAGACATTATTTCTAATTTCTGGAAATACATGACATGCTTACTAAATGTCATTGCCACAAAAATTTAAGCCAATTGCTTGAAATTGACTGACATCTATTTAAAAAAACTTACATTTCTGGAAAATTGCTTAAATGTCATTTCAACATAATGCAAAAAATGCGATTTTTAAATAATCTTTGACTCATCTTTATTTTCACCGAGATGATTTTAAATGTGCTTCTGTTGATTCTATATTATCTAGTAATTAAAATATGTGGGATACTGAAAAACTGTGATAACGTGCCAAAGTAAAGTTTTGATTCAGGTTTTGTACAATGAAGAGTGAAAACACATATAGCCATCTTACATAATCCTATGTCTAAAAATTTGTGAAAGAAAAGGATGAATCACAGTCTAAATATATAACTTCCATTATAAAATGTGTAATAAGAAAGAAGTTCAACATTTTCAATTCTTACTAGAATGTAAGCATTTCTCAAACTCTCAAGAATTTATTTAGGCAGAATTATCCGTTGCTCCTTCATGTGCCGTTTTTTGTCTTTGCCACCACTGATAAAGGACGTTTCTTATATTGTTTATAAAAAAATTATAAAATTTAGAAGTGAGGTTAATTAAAGCCTTAGTGAAACTATGTAAGCTTCAGTGTAAATGCTAGTTAAAAATAAGAAGCATTTAGATCAAAATTATAATTTGCATTATAGGTCACAAAATACAATAGGATCTGCATCATAAAATTAATGATTAATATAATAAATCATAATACCAAAATTTTGAAATTTCACATAATTTTCATGTCTTACATTTGCTCTAGTGGAAATATAATTTGAAAAATTTCAGAAAACTAGCTCTTCATTTATTAAAGTTATTTATGTTATTTTTAACAACACGGGAATTACTATTTGTTAATCTCACACTTTAAGAAACCTGCCAGTACTAACCACAAAATCTGTGAGTTGAAGCAGATACTAAAAAACAGTAGCACAGAGGTTAGAGGTATGAAGACTTCTCACTTGTTGCATTGCAGGGGTTCAATAATATGATATAAATTAATCCAGCCGGCCTAACAAGAGATGATACCTGGGTTCTCTGGCCCTCAGGAGTAGGTTTGAACTTATAAGATTTTTTTTTCTTTCTCTAATCTATTTCTTCTGACAGTACTTTTATCCCATTATAGAATTATTTTTGACTTATGTGAAAAGATTTCTGAAAGATTCACATAAGATTTATATAGACTTGAAACTTTTTATTGCCTTTTCTTTGAAGTTTCTTCACTGTTGATTTACCAGGCCCTGAAACTGGCCAATAATACAAAACACAGGATTTTGACTTACTCATTTATTTTTTATTGTCTCAACCAACTTCACCATCAGTAAAAATAATTCTAGTTTAGAAAATGAAACTAAATCCTCTCCCTTCAAATAAATACTTCAAATAAAGAAAAGAGAAAATGTTTTCATGACTAGTCCACTTCATAATTTTTGTTTTTAAAAGCCAAAGCCTGGTATCACTTAAGAAGAAGCCAAGATGAACATAACATTTTTGTAGTGTCTTGTCTAACAATAAGAATTGTCCCCCAAATCACTCACTATCAAATGCCACTAAATTTTAAAGTCTAGTTTTACATATCTCCAAGAAAAATCTTGTCTATTTCAGTCTATGAATTTTGCTCTTCAACTATAATCAGTACTAACAATTTTCTCTAAAAGTTTTCAGATTTTATTAATTTTAATACTAGTTTCTACCAGGTGATTTATTATGATTGACAAATGAGATTAACAACATTATATGTATTTCTAAATGCAGACACTATTTCACCATCCTTAAGTGACATGAGGTAAACTGCAGCTATCTTCTTCCCCAAATTTAATTCAAAAGATTAGAAACATACTTACTGCTAGCTAGCTGTGCAAGTTATTATCAGAAAATAGCTCTTTGAGTTACACAGCATTAAGCAAAGGAGAGGAGAAACAAGGATTTTAGTTAATTAATGTTTGGAGGGTTTTTTATATTAGTTAAATTAAGGATGAGAACATAAATAACCTGGTAGTAGACAGAATTCTACGATAGCCCTAAGATTCCAACCCCCTGATATGCACATCCTATATAATCTCTTTTGCTCCACTGTTGGCAGAGCTTGTAAATATGATGGGATACTCACTCCTTTAATTAGATTACATGATACAAGACTTCGGCTGGGTGCGGTGGCTCACGCCTGTAGACCCAGCATTTTGGGAGGACAAGGTAGGTGGACCATCTGAGGTCAAGAGTTTGACACCAGCTTGACCAACATGATGAAACCCCATCTCTACTAAAAATTAAGAAAAAAAAATTAGCTGAGCATTGTGGTGCATGCCCGTAACTCCAGCTACTCAGGAGGCTGAGGCAGGAGAATCACTTGAACCTGGGAGGCAGAGGTTGCAGTGAATGGAGATCGTGCCACTGCACTCCAGCCTGGGCAACAATAGTGACACACCATCTCAAAAAAAAAGACTATCTTAGCAGACATAAGTCAGAATTTTCCTGTTGGCCTTGAAGAAACAAGCTGTCACAAGGCCTACAACTGCAATGAATTGAATTTTGCCAATAATCTGAATAAGCTTGGAAGAGGATCCTAAGCTCCACATGAACAATCCCGCCACAGCTGACACCCTGATTTCAGCCTTGTGAGATTCTGAGAAGAAGACCCAATAAAAATGTGTTGGTTTCCTGATCCACAGAAACTGTGACAGAGTAAATTTGTGTTGTTTTAAGCCCCTACACTTGTGGTAATTTGTTATGCAGCAATAGAAGACTAATACAATCCCTAATATATTTTGTAGTTAATTCAGATAAAATTTATACAACAGGCAAAATATAAACTGACAAAAACATACAAATTGCACTGAACATTTAGCCAGTTGAAGGAGAACCCTGGTCCCTCACAATGTATTTGCTGCACCTATAAGATACTTATGAAATATGACATTTATGTGTGAAGACTTTACCTTCAACCTGAAGAGACAAAAATGATACTGTGAATATCATTATCCATGGACTGTGTAATTATTACCCTAATTTTTTTCTATCCCCGCCAATATTTTGTTTACAAATATTAAAACAATCAAGATAACAGTAAAAAATGCATATTATATTGTTATTTGAATAGTGTTTACCTGCAATATCTAATATCTACATTTTTTAGATCAAGTTCTTTCAATCCAGAGAAATAGCTTTTAAAGAGAAAATTCATGAAGTAGCTTTTATTATCCACTTCAGAGAAAATGGTTAGAAAGAAAATTAACATCTCCATCTTACATACATATTTTATACTAAACAAAATATTATTTCACCTTCAATTTCTGAGTGAAAAGGCAGAAGAAAAATTAATCTATTCATGGAATTACACTTCATAAGCTAACATCAGCCTACATAATTTATAATCTATGAATTGTAAAGTACTTCTCACATTTCAGTTTTATCTGCTAAATTCCCTTCAAAACATTTACCTGTTTCCAAATTTCAATATTTCTTATGTCTACTCAATATATAATTTAAAAGGTTATGTTTTAAATCAAAGAATAACTGGATAATCTTATCATTTCCTTAAAGCTGCTATTATACAATACATATCTATTTGTTCTGTCAAAGTGAAGTTTACCATTTTAAAGGTACACCTTCCACATTCTTGTTCACCTTTAGCCTCAATTATACCTCACTAATAAAAAGAATGACCCAATTATAGAAGCAGTAAATTATTCTCTTTGTTCAGGATGCAATCCAAGATTAGTACATTCTTTATTTTGTTATTCTCAATGTTTCAAACGTATGGAAAAAAATGTTGTTATATTATGAAAAATTTATCATCGCTTGATCTATAATTTTATGTTAGATATTCTATCAGCCTAAAACCTTTTTAAGGAATAAAAAAGTATTAACTTAGTTGAAATAATCTGTATGCTTTTCCTTATATACCTTTGCATCCCTCTATCTCAGAGGTAACTACTCTCTAGAATTTGATGTCATCAAGATATTGTCCTGTATTTTTTTCAGAAATGCTAAAATCTAATATTCATATTGAGGTCTTTATTCCACCTCCAAAATTCTTTTGCTACAGCTTGAGATAAGTGTATCATTTTTTGTTTTTTAACACATATGATCAATCATCCAAGCACCAAATAATTATTAAAATGATCTTCTTTGCACTTAGGATTTCACTGTGCCATTCTATCTGTATCTCTGACTGTTCTATCATCTATCTATCCATCTATCTATCTATCATCTATCATATATATATGATATATATATGTCTGTCTATCTATATGCATAATACTAATCCTGGTCTCTCGTCATTGGATTTTTATGATTTTGCCACAATCTTAATTTCTATAGTTGTAGATATCTTGATAACTATGAGTAAAAGGTTTCTGACTTCAGACTTCTCAAGAAGCATGTTGTCTATTTTTGGACCTTTTTTCTTCCATGTCAACTTACAGGGAGAAAATTTTTATCATAATTGCATTCAGTTATAAATTGGGAAGGGATAACTTTTAAGATACTAGGTAAATGTAATTATTAGTTATCCTTTTAAACATCATTTAATATTATTCTATTAATTTATCCCTATAGATCTTGTGCATTGTTTGTTAGATTTAATCTTGCATACCTTATAAATTTTATGTTACTTTAAATAGGATTGTTTTGAACATTATATATTCTTGTTAGCAATTGTTAGTGCATAAGAACGTTATTAATTATTTAAATGTTTTTCTTCAGGAAATTGCTCAATTCTTATAGTTCTAATGGATTCTTTTGAGTTTTTATATAGATAATTATGGCATCTGAAGAAAAGAAGTGAACACATTCTCATTTCAATATTAAACCCCATTTGCTTTCCTTATTGTATTGGTTAGGACCTCCATTACAAAAAAAATGAAAATGACAGCCTTTTTTCTTGCTCTTGACTTTACTGAGAATGCTTGTACAGTTTCACCATTGGTAAGCTTGCCATCAAAATTTTTTGATATATGTTTTCAGGTTCATAAAGTTTCTTTCCACTCCTAATTTGTTAATGGTGTTCTTCTGGTGAGTGTTGAACTTACCAATTTCTTTGTCTGTATCTGCTAAAGTGACTCCACCCTCTTTAATCTATTGATGTTGAAAATTTCTTGTATATCTGGTATGTATCACTGGGTTGAGATGTATTATTGAGTTTTACACAATGGTGAAACTGATCTGAGAGTATGTAAACTAGGACCTGATTATTTTCTTTCTTAAACAAATTGGTCTATAATTTTCTTTTCTTGCACCATAGCTGTTTAGTTTTTTATCAAAATAATAGTAATTTCATAAAATGACCTGACTAGCTTTTGCTCTTTTTCTGCTCTCTGAAAAAAATACACATATTTATAATAAAGATGTTAGAAATATCTTTCTTCTGGGAAGTTTGGTAAAATTTATCTCTAAGACCACCAAGGTATGGTATCTTTTGTTGAGCAAGATTTTGATTCAATTTATTTAATTTTTATTAATTTACTTGGATTCCTAATTTTTCTTCAAATTTCCTCACTTACATTTCTACAAATTATTTATTTCATCTAGGTTCTGGAATGTATTGGCATAAAATTGTTCATAGACTTCTCCTAGGTTATTTTTAATTTTAATATATGTCAGTTCATGTTACCTTTATTGTGTAAATATTATATAATATTTGTACTTTTTCTCTTCATTAATTATTATTGCTAAGGATTTATACACAATTTTTTTTCTAATAACCATCTTTTGGTTTTTTTGAACTTACTGTTTTTAGTGTTTCCATTTAATTATTTTCTACTCATCTTTATTTTTCTTTATTCCTACTTTTTTGTTGGTTACTCTGTTCTTCTTTGCTAGTTTTTTAACTTCACACATAACTTTTTCCTGCTTTTTGATAAACGTAATTGAGGCTCTAAATTGACCGTTAGGCCCCATTTTAAAGTAATTTCACATGTAGTACTTTCATTTTGATTCAATGATTAATACTTTTAGTTTCCCTATGTTAATGATAATTCTGAGAACATTACATCAAACTTTGACAATATTTCGCTATGTCTGCATTGAATAGGGTGGAATCTACAATGCAAACTGAAGTTCTCCTCTCACTGAATGAACTGTGACAAGCTCATTTGAAGATAATCTATATGATCATGAGGAAGTAGATTTAATGGTCATTAGGGCAAAAGGGAGCATCTTAGGCCAAGACAATTAAGGCTCTTTGGTGAATTTGGCAAGCTTGCATTTTAGAACGCCATTTCCTTTTCATTTTTCTCAGAAGACCACAGAGGATAAGAACAACGTAGTTTTGGGGCTTAAGGATAAGACTCTGATTCTTTAATGACTGTGAAAATAAACCGCTTCCTCTATCACTAGAGAGGTCGATAGGGATTCTCCAGCTGAGAAGCTTAAGGCCAAGTAACATTTTACTGTTAAATGTCTACTGAAAGCTGTGACTTTCAGACAGGGAAAAGTTTTGATTCACCCTGAGAATAAGCATACAATAATGAAAACACTGATATCTCAGTGCTGGAGGCAATTGTATAAAACCCATTTGGAGATACTCAACAGGCCTCCTCCAGGATTTAGTTCTGTTCCCCATGCCACCTTCACAGCTTTGACAAGATTATGTTGTAGGCAAGTAAGACATGCACTAGAAACAAACACCTTTGGCTATGCCTTTAAAGTTTTCAAATCAATGCTGGTTTAGAAATTTGGTCAATTTACCCCTGCCATGGTAGTAAAACTAATAGCTCTGGTTAATGTGTTACGTTAATCAGCACTAGCAGAATGGAAGAGTTGAATCTTCTTTTAAGTTATAGCACACAATTGATTTATAAGGATATAGTCAAAGATTACCCTGGAAGTAAGAACAGTCTGACCCTGAAAAACCATTAGGTCTTTTGATGTATGTTATAAAGAATTATAATGATTCCTAATTTATGAAACATAGAAAGAAAATCACTTGATAGATATTATACCAGTATTTATGCATGAACATGAATATACTTTCTTTAACCTGAAAAACACACAATCATTGAAGTATATATATAGTAATCTTTTCCTTTATACATAACTAAGCTAAAAATAAACTTTTCTTTTGATTCATCAGTCTTTTATCGCAAAATCTATTATCACGATTGTTTTGAATTAATGAAAGTTGAAAAATGTCAAAACAAACTTAATCTTGTTCTTCTTATTTATAAATGAAGGAGTGAAATTTTGTGTTACTTAGGGCCATTACAAAAAAACATACAAGATTCAAGCATAAAAGACATTGTGACTGTTTCATTATTCAGAATTTAGGGCCTGATAGTGAAAGAAAATAAGTGAAGTGAATTGTCAGTGAGGCAAGAAATAATTATAAATTGTAATTTTTCAACATATAATTATTATAAATATTATCTTAAAGCATAGCAATAACTGTGACTTTTAAAAACTGAACATTAAGAAATAATGAATGTTTCATAAATATGTCTTGAGAGTTTGCCAGAAGTACAGAATTTAATAGACTATATCGGCTATAAAAAGGAACTTTTGTTATATAGACATACAATAATTTGAGCATTTTATAATAGAAAAACCTAAATTTTAAATTTATTCGTAATAGTCTTTATTAAAGACAGTATATGCCTTTTGTGTTAATATTTTCATTAACTTTGAATGTATCCTTAAATTTGTCTCTCTCATTTACAGAATTTTTAAAAATTAATATAACTTTATATGTATGCATTTAGAAATATATAAATACATAATCATGGGAATATATAATAAAGCTCTTTATTTTAATAAATAAACTTATCAGCATACTAAATTTAAAAATGTATAGATTACATTGAAGTTTCACTTTAATAAACTAAACATTTTCTTAAGGAATATACAATATCCATTATTTTGCATACATATGTATATTCTTCTGTAATTATTATATTAAACATAGACATAATCATTTTATTAATGAAATGGTTTAGCTGTGTCCCCACCCAAATCTCATCTCGAATTGTAATCCCCATGTGTTGAGGGAGGGACCTCGTGGAAGGTGACTGGATCACAGGGACGGGTTTCCCCATGCTGTTCTTGTGACAGTAAGTTCTCATGAGATCTGATCATTTAAAAGTGGCATTTCCCCCTTTACTCTTTCTGTTACCACCATGTAACACATATCTTGCTTCCCCTTCAACTTCCTTGTAAGTTTCCTGAGGCCTCCCCAGCCATGCTGAAATGTGAGTCAATAAAGCCTCTTTTCTTTATAAATTACTCAGTCTCAGGTAAAAGCAGTGTAAAAACAGTGGTAATTCAATTAATTACCACTTTTTACAAAGTAGCCAATTTGTTTTCTTTAGATGCAAACAACATTAGAAAACAGGAAATCATGGACTGTGTCATTTACTTTTTTTATGAGTACTCATTTTAGATTACAATTTTGGGGGAGTAAAATAAGCATATTTATAACTTCAAGATATTTATACATTTGGTTAATGCATACTCATGGTATAGTCAGTAAGAATATAGCTAAATAGTGACCAGAGTTTTATAGTTTTATATTTAGAAATTGCCTACAAATCCAAAGCTTTTTTGTCAATTAGTATAATTTTTTACATGTTTACATCTAGTTTGGAGGATTTTCAACTATAAAATATGAAAAGGTATTGCTGTACAATATGTTAGTCATGTACCAAATCTAATATACACAAGATCTTTCAAATGTCTGATAATTTGGAAATTTTTATTGCAAGAGTTTTAGTCAAACTAGAAATAGCAGTCTCAATGCCTTGATTAATGTTTTTGTTTTACCGATTACAGTTCACAAGAAGGAAACTGATTATTTCAAAATGAAAAATGTCATGAGAGAACAGTTTATGAAGGCACTAAGTGATCCTTCTTTTTTTTTTTTTTTTTTTTTTTTTTTTTTTTTTTTGAGACGGAGTCTCACTCTGTCGCCTAGGCTGGAGTGCAGTGGCGCCATCTCAGCTCACTGCAAGCTCCGCCTCCTGGGTTCACGCCATTCTCCTGCCTCTGCCTCCCTAGTAGCTGGGACTACAGGCGCCCACCACCACGCCCAGCTAATTTTTTTGTATTTTTAGTAGAGACAGGATTTCACCGTGTTAGCCAGGATGGTCTCGATCTCCTGACCTTGTGATGCCCCCGCCTTGGCCTCCCAACGTGCTGGGATTACAGGCGTGAGCCATCGTGCCCGGCCAGCACTAGGTGATCCTTCTAAGACATAATTCACATATATTCAAACTATATAATTTCAAGACAAAAGAAATCAGTTAAAATTATTTATTATAATAAAAGTACTTTTTATGAGAAGCAAAATGAATTTGCAGTTTTATTTCTACTAATACACGCCTCAGATAAAGAAGAAAATAAATCCAAGGCTAAAGGAATCCAGCACTTAAAATAGGTGTTAGAAAATCATGGAGAGCATCTGCAATGTAATTCCACAGGTTATCATCTCAAGCAAACCTTAGGACACATGAACAAATAATCAAGGAGTCTTAGGAAGAGTGGCAAAAAAAAAAAAGCTATCAAATTCAGGCAAACTTGAAAACCCCTTCAGTTTGTCACCATGGCATATGGTTTCATTGTACACCATTATCTTTCACTCCTGGCTCTTTCTCTCTTAATGCAACTAATACCTTTAAGGTCTACCATCCCACCCCCTGCCAAGTAATGATGATGGTAATTAAGATTATCATTATAATAATGATAGCTGACCACATTCATCTAAGTGCTTGAGTACATTAACTCTGTAATCCTCACAACTGCCCATGAGGTGAGTGCTATTACTATCTATATTTTATAAATGAGTACACAGAGGCAGGGTTGGAGTAACTTGCCAAAGCCACACAGCTAGTAAGTAGAGGAGTAAATAATCACATCCTTGGTCATGTAATACAGCTAATACTCAGCAAGTTGATTTTTTTCCACTAGATGGAATCTTGGGATTCCTTTATAAGTTCTCCTAAAGTTTAAAGTCACACAGTTATTTAGCTGAAGAGCCAGGACAGAGCGCCTATTTCTATACAAAGATGTAAATGACAGAGGGCAAATTATTTTCCCCTGATTTACTTGTCCCTGAAAAAGAATAAAGCCTTATAAGAATAGGATTGAATTCTAGATTTGGACTTCCATGTATCAGGCAAAATGCAGATAATTGTTTTCTTTCTTGGACTACTAGAAAATTATAGCTCAACAGGCAATAAATACCCGACACTTAAGAAAGCCAATGGGTGGTTACAGCTTATGAGATGCATAGCATAGTTCAAGTAAAATGAATATATATCAAATCTTTGTGTAATCACTGAAGATATCTTACTATGAGAAAAATTTAAGCACCAGCCATTTGCCAAGATTTGTTTGACCTTCTAAAAAAACTTGTAAAAAAAATTTAAGGTTAATGTAATATTCTTAAAAGTATCATGCTAACATTAATGAAGATGTAAAACCTCAAATAACAAATATAGTAATTTGTTAAAAAGCCTTTTAAAAACTATATTGTTCTGTGGTTCCTCTCTGAACCCTCCAGGGTTAAAAAAGGAATACACTGTTCTAGTCTATGAAGTTTAAAAATCCATTGCAGAGAAGAATGCTAGAAAAATATATCTATTTGAAGTCAGGTGGGTTCAGCTACAGGACTGAGACACTGATCAAATCATTCGTTTATAAACATAACTTAGTAACTCATAGAAGCAGAGAATACAATAGTGACTATCAGAGGTTGGGGGTGAGGGAAATGGGAAGTTGTTGTTCAATGGATATAAAATTTCAGTTATGTTAAATGAATATATTACAGATGTCTGCTGTACAATATTGTGCCTATATTTAATGATACATACAGTATTATGCACTTCAAACTTCGTTAAAAGGGTAGATCTAATGTTATGTGTTCTTACCAAAAAAAGAAAAAGGATGCAGGAAACTTTGGGAGGTATTGGATGTGTCTATTACCTTGACTGTGGTGATGGTATCTCCAGTGTTTGTATATGTCCAAACCCATCAAATTGTATATATTTAAATATGTATAGTTATTTGTATATTGATTATATTTTAATAAAGATGTTTCAGAAAGTGACTTAGTGGGTTGGGAAACTACTGATTATCCACCCCTGGAATCTTATCTAAAATATTCCTAAACCTTAATATTTTAAGTACCTATATTGTATTATTTTCTAAAGGAAAATCATAATTATCATAAATCATTATGAAATAATGGAATATAATTTATTATCAGAAGAAGCATTACTTTTCTATACATCCTATGTTTTGAGGGCTCCACTTGAAGCCTTTCCACTTGAAGGAAACCGCATTGATAGAAAGTCACTTGTAGAAAATTGATAACAGGTACAGACACAGTCTAAAGAAATATAAAAATACAAACTGTTGAATAATTTCTTTTACTTTACCTGTGTCTCAAAAATTTATATGGCTCATCATAAGATATATGCAATCATTTATCATTAATTAAGGAAGAGTAATATTTCATGTAAAAATTAAAAAAATTTTAAGACTTTTCTTCTTTATTGCTCCTTAAATTCTGAAATATTTTCTGAAGCTGGAAAGAAGGGAACGAAGTTAGAGTTAATGTGCTGGGAATTTTTTTCTACAGCACTGGGGCTATTTCTGAATTATTTCTCTATACATAGAATGTCACCACCCATCAAAACTCTTAGGAGACACAGGATTGAGAAGTACTGTTAGCTAATATACATATGGGCAGATTCTAAGCAGAAAAGTGACATTATCAGACAGTATTAAAAAAAAAATAACCATGGAAGTAGTGTGGAAAATTACCTGTAATGGGAAAACTGGTTCAGAGGTAAATACAATAGTACAGAGGAAAGTTGAAGGGATTCTGAAACATTATATTGGCAACAGATTTAGAAAAAAGAGAACGATTTAAAAAGGAGAAAGTAAAAGAATAGATAGAAGGCTGAGATTCTATGAAACTTGTATTATAGGCCAGAAATGGACAATCATGCAAGGCATTTTTAACACGTTCATGCAATATAGGTGTTAGCCTATTTTATGAAGAATCTGAAGTTCAAAGAGTTACTTAAGAAATGTCAAATATTACATTTAATTATCTATAAGCAATTAGAATAGGCTATAGTGGCAATCGATTGTGCTATTTTTCTTGTTACCTTGAGGGTAATTCCCTACTCCACATTGTCCTGGTGGGGCTATGATGCACACTGCTACTGGACAGTGAAGAGGTAGGCAAGTGGCTAATTCTACAGCCTTCTGAGGACAGCAATTGGTTCAAAAATGAACACTTGACCCAAAAATAGATCCATGGGGAAATTAGTCTTTAGAGTTTGAGTATAGAAGAACAATAAAATGAAAAAAAGGTAGAAAAATAACAAAATGGATTAATCTTATGTGTGCCAAGAGTAGCAGCATAATCTATATTATTTTTTCATTTTCCTCCTTTTTTCTCCCACACACTAGAGAATATCAGTAGGAAAATAGCAATAGTGTAAAAATAAAATATTTTCAGATTATGAAGTATAATATACATGTGTACTACATCTTAAGTAGATAGGCTCCATATAATGACTGGCAATTAACTATTGGATGATCTCAGTCTGTAAACTTCACTTGTGTTTTCTGCACACTGTGATGCCTTATCTCTCTTACAGAGTAAAAGAACCCCTTGCATTGCTTTTGGATCTAACCAACCTTTACTCTCACAAGTGGGTGGGCAGAACACTGGACATACACTGGGCTTTAGTGTCCTTCGTGCTCTAAAGCAGGTATGAGGAAGGGGTGACACATATACAACACAGTGTAGAGTCAAAGGGAGGCAACCTCCAAGGGAGAGACCAGAATTAAATCAAGCAGCATGATGAATAAAATAACCAAACCACAAGGAATTGGCAGAGCAGAAAAACCTAGATCCAGAGCTACAGCATGGAAACCCATAAACCGGGCAAAAGAAGATTTACAATGGAAGAGAAGAATTACATCCTGGTTTTAAGTATGTGCTTTCAGCCAGTCTATGCAGAGTGCCTGTGGCTTTAAAGAAAGTGTAATACTCTCAAATGATGCCAAGATTAAGACTGAAAGTGTTCCTTACATCTGGCACTTAGGATATAATTAGAAGCAGTAGCAACATCAGTGGCAACAGAGTGACATCGATAGGTAGGTAGGTAGAAGAATAAAATAGAGCTGAAGAAGCAGAGAGGAAAAAATGTACTCCATAAACATTGCTGCAGAAGAAATGAGACAACAGAACATAGGGAGAGAGTTGTAGATTGAAAGAAATATAAACATGCTCAGATCTCAAGACATTGGAGAGAAATAAACAGAGAGCTACTGCAAAACACAAAGACACACACACATACACAGAGAAGAGACAGAAAAAGAAATTGATAGAGCAAGGACCTGAAAAAAAAACAATCAGAACATGGCATCAAAAGTACAAGGAAGGAAATGCCGTGAACAGAAGGACAAACATGTATTCCCCTGAGGATCACTAAGGGAAGGACAGGATTCTACATAGGAAGCCATATTGACCAATAGTGGACATTGATTTGAGAGAATTAGCTTTTCTGTGATGTAGGTCATTGCCTGAATATGATGGCATTCACCTTAGAGGGTTTGAGTAGGATATACTTCTGAAATAAATACATGCAAAGGAATTCAGTAAACACAAGTAATGGGATTGGTAAAGGGTGCTGGGAGTTCAAATGATGCAGAAACTGAACTTGTTGAGGGAACAGTATATCAACATGTAAATTTCTTTGCTGCACTGAGCACTCAAGATTAAGAGCAAAAAAAATTAGATTAGGTGAACTAAGAAGTAATTTATAAGAAGGACATGGAATTGAGGAGGTTAGGGACATAGGCAAGAGAATTGCTGAAGTAAACCTGAAAGGTTAAGTGTTTGAAGACCAAAAGAAAAAAAAAAAAAAGAGAATATGAGAAAAGGAATGAATATTCATACAGTTCTTGCAACAATCTTGCAACTTGGCCAAGTAATTTGCCTACATGATCTTAATCAGGTTTTACAATAACTCTATGTAACAGTGTCTATTTTACTGATGGTTAAAATGAGGTTCAAAGAATTAAAGTGATTTTGGCCTAGACTATCAACCTGGAAAGAAAGGGGATTGTGATGAAAGAAAGAGATAATCAAGTTTAAGATTTCAGGCATAGAACCAAAGAACTTCGGCATGTTTGAACATAATTTAGTGTCGTAATCAAATAAAACCTATAAGTAATAACTTGACAGATACTAATGATAGTCATCATAGCTGTTACACATAAGACAATTATCCATAGATGATAAGCAGTTTTTATTATTTTTATTGATGACCATTATAAGTATTAATTTTATACACCAAAGTCAAGTTTTTTTCTCTTAACTAGTTCTCTGACAACTGTAAAATTCCTCAGTGGTGACAGATATCTCTGATACCAAGGAGAGTGAAATCATTATCACATAGTGTTAGAAAATTGCTTCCAAGCCAACTTATTATTTTACTGTGCTCTTCTTTCATTTCTTTGCAGTTCACTCAATGATAGCAGACACTAAAAAGGAGAAAAGGCCTATTAATTGTGTGTAGTGAATAAAAAGACAAAGAGCAAAGAGAAATCAATTGCCCTGCCCCCTGATGAAATACTGCTAGCCTTAGGGTAGAAAATTCTTCCATAGGATGGATGTGTTAGCAAAAGGTTGATGTACAATGACAACTCTTTCTCAGACCAGGACAAAGTATCTGAAAAACTACCAGTTTTAATTGGTTTATTGTCTTCCCCAGAGAAGAATAAGCAGCAGGGTGTACAAAGAGGGTGGGAACTACAATCAGACTCCCTAGTTTCTAATTTCAGCTCTGCTACCTCTAGCTATGAGACTACCATAAGTTAGTGAATGGTATTGTAGAGAGGTAATCTGGAAGACAGGAATAGTAAGCATGCTAGTAACTATTTTGGGTATTAAAGTATCTTGTGATCCAACAAGATAATCTGCCACAGCAGTTAACCCCTAGTGAGGCTCTGTTCCTTTTATTATTATCTGACTTGGCAGAGAAAGGCTAATTCTTCACCAGTCCATTTCCCTTAGGCTATTGTATAAGAAGCAAAAGACTCTTTCATTATTTAGGCTTTTTTGCCAATGTGCTGATCAGTACAAAATTCACTTTAATAAATTTTACATTTTAAATGAAAATATGGTTATTAACTGAATATTTTACATTAATAAAGGACACATTTCTATATTGCAAGGGTAGGAAATAATAACTACATCCTGCAAAGAAAAATCCCCCAAATACAGGCTGACTCCTGCTGTCATCTCAACCCCTAAGATTACCTATCACAAGCAGAACCTTATTAACTGACTCTATATATCACACACACATTTAGTTTAAAGTACACGTTTTTGGTCCAACCCAACAGCCAAAGGTCTCGAGCTTCTCCCACATCTCCCACAGGAGCTCTGCTCTCCTATCTGAATGGTTTTAGAGTTCCACACCTAGGCAGCCTGTGATGCTCAAACTTTCTTTTGTAGAGCATCCTCTTGCATGACTCCAAGAAATCCTCATATCTCTCTGAGGATGTTTAACAGAGTGAGTTTTCTTTGTTTACTTCTTTCCCCCTGAATTATTACTGTTTTTATAAGGTAATTTTTCCAGTGGGATTCTCTCTATTCTTGTGGATAAAGCTTTTCTCTATACCTACAGATCCTTGATTCAATGTTCATATTTAAGAATTAAGACCTAATAGACATTCTCCAAAGAAGGCATATGAGTGGCCAATCAGCATATGAAAAGATGCTCAACATTATTAATCATTAGAAAAATCAAAATCATAAAGTGATATCTCTTAACACCCATGAGGATGATTATTATCAAAAAGACAATAACACGTAATGAGGAGAACGTGGAAAAATTAGAATTTTTATACATTGCTAGTGGAAATGTAAAATGGAGCAGTCATTTTGGAAAACTGTTTTACAGTTCCTTGAAATATTAAGCACAGAGTTACCATATGACAACGTAATTCCACTCTTAAGTACCCAAAATAAATAAAAATGTATGGCCATACGAAAATGTGTGGGTCAGGTACAGTAGCTCATGCTTGTAATGCTAGCACTTTGGGAGGCCGAGGGGGTAGGATCACGTGAACCCAGGAGTCCAAGATTTGCCTGAGCAGCAGAGTGAGACCCCACCTCTTAAAAAATTTAAATATTAAAAAATGTATACAGAAATATTCATAACAGCATTATTCTTAATAGCAAAAAAGTGGAGTCAATCCAAAGGACCATCAACTGAAGAATGGATAAACAAAATGTGATAAATCCATACAATGGAATATTATTCAGCCATAAAAAGAAATTAAACTCTAATATGGACTACAACATGGATAAATCTTGATGACATAATGCTAAGTGAAAAAGCCTTCCACAAAAGATATGTGATATGGTTTGGCTCTGTGTCCCCACCAAAATATCATATTGAATTGTAATCCCCAGGTTTTGAGGGAGGGACCTAGTGGGAGGTGATTAGATCATTGGGGGCAGTTTCCCCCATGCTATTCTTGTGATAGTGAAGGAGTTCCCATGAGTGTTGATGGTTTTAAAAGTGTTTGTCAGTTCCTCCTTCACTCTCTCTCTCTCTCCTTCCTCCTTGTGAGGAAAGAGCTTGCTTCTCCTTTACTTTACACCATGATTGTAAGTTTCCTGAAACTTCCCCAGCCATGCAGAACTGTGAGTCAATTAAACCTCTTTTATTTATAAATTACCCAGTCTTTGGAGTATCTTTATATCAATGTGAAAACAGACTAATGCACCACATATTATATGACTCCATACACGTGAAATGATCAGAACAGGCAAATCTATAGAGACAAAAAAAGTAGATTAATGATTGCCTAGCTTTATAGGACTGATGGGAAGGGAGAATGTGGAGTGACTGCTATGGGTACAGATTTCAATTTGGAGAGACATGGATCTTCTAAAATTAGATTTTTGTTATGGTTGCACAACTCTGTAAATACACTAAAAACCTTGAAATTGCATGCTTTAATTGGGCAAATTGCGTGGTATGTAAATTACATTTCCATGAAGCTGTTAAACAAGAAGGAAAAAAAAAAGTCAATACTTAGACAAGCAGTCTGCAAGCTCTATGTACCCATATAGGGTGTGTTGACTGTCAAGGAATAAAGTAATCAAACACAACAGAATCTTCAGGTAACAATGAAGGGAGAACCTATACCAATAACCATGACAAAGGCAAGGAAGGAAAACAATCCAACGTACTCCAGATGGGAATAGATCAGAAAAATTATTTCACTTCAGGAAGGTGAAACTGATAGAATACCAGACATGTCTGCACACCTTGAAAGAATATTTAGACAGTTATGACAAGGGAAAACACAAGCTTCATGGCGAAAGAAAAATAAGCGTAGTTCACTCCTGGAACAGCAGTGCATTGTCCTGTAGGTCTGCAAGAAAGCATTTGTGCAGTGGGAGGGGAGTGGTGATGGAGTGCTAAGTGTGTATCTTTCACGGGAGCAATATAAGCAGCAACATAGTCGTGTTATTTAGAGACCTGGAAGTAATCCCAAAATAATCCTCAAGAAAAGGTAGAAGTAGTTCCCTCCAAAAAAAGGGAAAATGAAAATGGCCAAAGACTGCTTGTTTTCATAACAAACTTTTAAAAAAAAACTATTGGTCTTTTTAAACTATGTGTATGTATAATTATAATAAAAATTAAAACCAAACAAACAAAGGTCATTGAGGCAGTGGCAGTGATGGCTTCCTCATGCCAAGGGTAGCAGCTATGGGGGATTGTCTCACAATTTTCCTATCTTCTCTGCTCCTGAGAGAGGTAAAAGAGTCACCTCTAGAAATCCAGCCCCGATAGGGCCTTCTCCTCCCACCCTTCTAGTAATTCTGTAAACATTAATTTCCTTCTTTGAGATTCTTTCTCTTTAAAGTAGTTTTTTTTTCCCTGCAAATGAACTCTGTCTTGTATAATGAAAACATAGACATAAGGAAAGTGCCAGTGCCTTATTCAACACCACAGAGTTATTTTTGTGGGAGAAATGAGACTGAAATTCAGGTTATCTGCTTTTCAGGCTGCTATACTATCTTCTATAGAAGCTGTTTACATGATATTGAGTGTCTCATGTTTTAGTCACTGAACTAAGCAATGATGCTAAAGCACTGAAGGACGTTTAGAGAGGCCAGCCCTCAGGAAGCACATAGTCTAATGGGGAAGATAAATAGTAAGTATTGACATTATGGCAATAAAATTTTAACTGTACAAAGTTCAAAGAAGGAAATATAAATATGCTATTACTGAATGTAACCAAAGGACTTGATGGTAGACTGGGAGTTCAGGAAAGCTCTCCAATGGACAAGAATGCTTGAAATAAAGCCAGAAAAATGAAATTACACATTGGTCACCCAAAAAAGGGGAAGACAATATATGGTGTATGCTTGTGGCTGACAGAAGAAAGCATGAAAATATGTCATTAGGTCAATGTTTAGTTGTTCAAAGCTAGAATGAAGACCAATGTAAATGAACCATGGCAAAGCAGGAAGCCATATCAGGTAAGGCATTGTAAGCCACAGAAAATATTTTAAGCTTTATACAAAGAGGATCAGAAGACACCGAAAGGTTTTAAGAGGTATTGACATCATCAGGTTTTTAAAAATAATATACTATTCTGCAGAGAGTAGATTAGAGGGATACAAAGGCATATAAAGAGAGCTCAGGAGGCTATCACAGGAGTCTGTGCAAGATATTTGAATCTGGCCAATTACTGTGGAAACAGAGAGAAGTGGACAGGGTCAACTTGACATATAGAGTGTGAGAGGTGAGTGAAAGAAAGGGGTTAAGGATGACAGAGATTTCTAGCATGAGCAAATAGATGGATGATGTTTTCATTTAAAGATAGGAAAAACTGGAGGAGACAGGGATTGTCGTAGAGACGATCAAGTGTGTAGCAATTGATACTGCACGGGGGAAAAAAAGACTTCTTTTCTCACCATGTTAAATTCATGGCTGAAATACATGTACGGCCTAGTGCTACATACTTTTATACAACCAGATCTCATAAGAACTCCCTCACTATCACGAGAACAGCAAGAGGGGAAATCCACTCCCATGATCCAAACACCTGCCACCAAGTCCTCCCCCAACACTGGGAGTTAAAACTCGACATAAGATTTGGGTGGGGACACAGAACAGAACCCTATGAGCTCGTATATAATATTACATAGAATAAATAAAAATTAGATTTTAATATTGCATTTTCTGCTGGGGTAACATAAAAATACATTGTACATAATTGTCTGTGAAAGGAGAAAGTGAAAAGAAATGAAGCTTAAATAGTTTCCATTATTTCTAACCCATAACCAACGTTCACTTGTATAGTTATAGGGTAAAACTGGAATTACATGGCTGTTCAATTACTGTGAACTAATGTAATTGCTTTTAAGTTTGTTGTTTAAATATTTAAGCCAGTGGAAAAGGGCTTTTCTTCTTGACTTGTACAGAATTGAAATTCCCTTCACATTTGATCTAGATTTAAATGTCATTTCTCCACCAGGCGCGGAGGCTCATGTCTATAATCCCAGCACTTTGGGAGGCAAGGCAAGTGGATTGCTTGAGCTCAGAAGTTTGAGGCCACCCTTGGCAACATGGTGAAACCTCGTCTCTAAAAAAATAAAAATAAAAATAAATGAGCTGAGCATGGTAGCATGTGCCTATAGTCCCAGCTACAGGTGGGCTGTTCACACCACTGCACTCCAGCCTGGATGACAAAGTGAGAGACGCTGTTTAAAAAAATAAAAGAAAGAATAGTAATTACCATTTCTCCTTTAATCCTACAAGTATAGACAATGGGTATTCTCAATTTTTATTTTTTTCTTTTTATCACATAGCACATGTTTTCCTTTTAGTAACGGTAATAAAAATTACTCAAATTAATGATTTTATATCCTTTAAAAGAAAAAACTTTTCAAATTTGAATATTGCTTTCCACATTATATTTTAATTCATCTTATGTCACAGAACACTAGTCTTTCTTTTTTTTTTGAGACTGATCCTCACTCTGTTGTCAGGCTGGAGTGCAGTGGCGCCTTCTCAGCTCACTGCAACCTCAGCTTTCCAGGTTCAAATGAGTCTCCTGCCTCAGCCCCCTGAGTAGCTGGGACTACAGGCACATGCCACCACGCCCAGCTAATTTTTGTATTTTTAGTAGAGATGGGGTTTCACCATGTTGGCCAGGATGGTCTCAATCTCTTGACCTCATGATCCGCCCACCTCAGCCTCCCACAGTGCTGGGAATACAGGCCTGAGCGACCACGCCCAGCCCAGAACCCTATTTCTGAATTTAATATAAAAGCTTGGAAAGATAACTAGAATTTTCCCTTGTTAAGAATTTTTAAATGTAAGTTAATATGAAAAATTAACCTAATACTCTTTGTGGCTCTTTTCCCTCTCAGTTTTCTAAGCCAAAATTTGGAACTAGAGACTCATACTGCCAATGGCATGAGAATTACATAGTTGTTTTCTCTAAAGTGTTCAAAGCTATTGTGGAATCATTTTTTAACTGAATTAATATTCCAGTAAAAAAATAAAGGGGCCAAAATTCAAGTCTAAACAATTTCTCTGCAGATCAACACTCTGAAGATAGATAATTTATATAATTAAAGTGTTAGATTATTGCTTTTAAAAATCCAACTAAATAGTAGTAAATGAATTGCATCCAACCGAAGAATACCTCTCATTAAAAGAAAATGCTGAGAGCTGGATCATAGTCAGGCTGGCGAAGTAGCAACGGTTACCATGGAGGCAAATTGGAACAGATAGAAAAGACCGCAATATATCAAATTTAACACCTCAACTTGCGCCTCGGTAATTACTTCATACCAACATCCCATTGCTTTAAAGACATTCTGTGCTGGTTTGTTATAAGAGCACGCTGACATATCATTAGGCTTCAGATTTTCACAGCTCCTATAAAAGTTTTCATTGTGATTCTTTTTGTTAATCTTCCTTATGTTTTTGAATTGACCTCGGCAATCATAACTACAGATTTCTGAATTTTTTAAATATAGCATTTCTGATATTTTTCTCAAAATTAATGAAAATTATTCCAGTGACTATCCCAGTGGGTTCATAAGGAAAAGAGAAATATACTAGTTCCAAAATTAAAAGTAAACAAGACCATTTTTAGGGAAAAAAAATTGTATGTATCTTTTTACACCTGTAATACTCTAAACGATCTATTAAATAGTATTTGCAATAATTAAAAACAACAAAGTTTCTCTTATTTCTTATAAGTTGGCTCCCAGTATGAGAATGGAGCTCACTTACCTTCATATGCATATTTTGGATCGAAAAAAATGTCCCCACAGCCTAATATGTTGGGGTATGCATCATAGCCACAGTACATCAATAACACATTTTTTCAGCTGTTTTTTTAGCTAACTATCCATACTTTTCACAGTGAAGTTAAGATAAATTTAATTTCTCCACTGCTTAGCAATCGTCATCAATGGCTAAAAGATGCCCAGTACACTACTGAAATATTGAAATGTACATAGAGGGCAAAATTACAATTGAAAACTTTTATTTATTTACTTCCCCCAATTGCATGATGTTAACTGAAACCTACACACTCTGGCATGTTGGTTTATTTGAACATGAATTCTTCATATGACTAAATTGGCCCAATTTATTGAACACCTCATTATAAGTCATACCCCTTCTTATTTGGTAATTCCTAATGCCAGAAATTGTGGCAATAAAAATGAATTAATATGTAGAAGTAATAACTTTGTTAATACAGGTATTTGTATACTTTTTCTTCATGTAAATAAGTAAATAACTCATGTATATGTTCATTTCTAATGAAAAATGCAAAATCAATGTTCTCATCTTCTCACTGTTCTAGTCATGAGCTGTCAATAATTAACTCCTTAGAAGATTTTATAGAGTCAATTTTTATAAATAGAGGTATTGGTAGTGACAGGAATCAATATAATATAAGTCCCCTCCCAACTTTCTCTACCCTGTCTTCCAGGGAAAAATAGCACTTTGTACTCAATAGACTGAACCAAATAGATCTAGATTTTCTCTTCCCTTTCATTCCCTCACCACAATCAGTCTCAAAATTCCCCTTCTTAAATGGGCCTGAATCTGTTCCTTTTCCAATATCCACACTGTCATTGCTTTAATTCAGAGTTACAATACTTTTCACTTGGATTATTGCAACTCTTTCAGCTGGCCCCTACCTAGCTTCCTCTGTCATCTTCTTACTCTCCATTCTCTATGGCCAGAGCTGTCTTTCTACACCTCAAAACTATTCATATTCGTGTCTTTAGGAAATTCACCAACAGCTCTCAATTGCTTTAAGGACAAAATCTGAACTTTTCAGCAGCTCTTCATGGCTTTCATGTGTGGTCCTTGCTTGCCTGTCCAGCCTCATCCCCCGTCACCTCATAAAAACTAATAATTTAACACCACTTGAAATTTGCAGGAGCAATAATCTCTTAGGCCCTCATGTGCCTCCAGGATTTAGTTCCCATTCCCACTCCTCCTAGGTCCTACCACCTCCCTTTCCTCCCAGGCTCAGTTAGGTGTGTCTCCTTTGGACTCTGGTCTATTATATTT
Organism: Pan troglodytes; assembly: GCF_028858775.2. Taxonomy (NCBI): domain Eukaryota; kingdom Metazoa; phylum Chordata; class Mammalia; order Primates; family Hominidae; genus Pan; species Pan troglodytes. The sequence continues at coordinate 88,344,391 of NC_072411.2, forward strand.
GTACACATCACCACAATGCTTGTGTGCTTGTCTTCTCCTCTAGATTCTGCCCTTATGACCATGAGCTCCCAAAGGGTAAAATGTTTCTTAATTTCTAGACAATGTGTTCAATGTATAGACACATGGATATTTTTTACAAAACTTGAACTTTTGAGGAAAGTCCTTACTTTATTATTCACTTTATTTCATTGTTCTCATAAGTACAGAATAATATTTTAGGAATGTCACTGATGGGGTTCAGGGCATAATACCCCCAAAATATTTTAGGCCAAAGGAATTTTATAAAACCACAGAAGCTTGAAGGTCACTCTTTGATCTGCCCTTCTCCCCTGAAACAGGTCATAAAACCTAGGAAGAATTTTCCGAACTTCCCCTGAAGGAGTCCTCAGGTGAGAAGTGCCCTTTCTATACCAGATGAAAAGAACATGCTTATCTCCAAAGATAGGGAAGAATCTGAACAAATAGGCCTTGCTATATTTCCTCCAGTTTAGTACTATTAAATCATACTTCTTTATCCAATCATACATCTCCATGACTCTATCTACTTCATCAAACCCGGCATAACAAATATACAGGTTTACCCATTTCTTTGCATCTTCATTTTATTATGAAGGCTCTTGTATCACATTAAACTTATATTAAATAAACTTGTATGTTTTACTCTTGTTCATAAATCTTTTGTTATCAGGGCCTCAGCCATGAACCTAGGATGGGTAAGGAAAAGGTACTTCCTCTACCCTACCTCCTCATTTTTAGTATAAAAAATATTATAAACATAGATTTAATTGTGTAGGTCAAAGAGAAGGAAAAAAATAACATGCTGTGGCACTTTATGGTAAATAAAAATAATAACTTTCCCAGTTACTAAAAAGAAATAGAAATTTATCAATTTCTTACTGTTAGAAGTCTTCTGTCTATAGGCCAGAACTTGGGCAGTCTTCTCTCTCAGTTTATACTGAAAACATTCAATTTCCTTTTTATTATAATTGTCAATTAAAATTATCTAAAAAAAGACATTAATTTGCTCCCTTTGCACTTCCGATTAGCTTAACAGAACTCAATTGTCAATTGCAGTTTCTACCTCTTCTTTTCAGTGATAACAGAGAAATACTAAACCACAGCAGTGATAACACAGCTTCAATCAGAGCAACTGCCATTTCTCTTATTTTAAGACAAAATCCTGGACACTTAATTTGTATGTGTTTCATTCATAACTTCCAACTTTCCCATAGGTCATATCAACTTTAAACATTTTACTTAACTGAGCTCTGTGAGCATTTTACAACATATGATAATTATATATGTGTTATGTAAATATATAAAACATATATATGAGGCAATCAGAGTAAGAGCTGGAGTGATCATACTTCAGAAGTTAGTTGTCCTTAACATTAACCCGTCTCTCTTTTATCTCATGTGCCACAGTATCACAGTATCATCCTCTATGAGTGTCATAACATGAGAAAGTTTGGGAAGTTCTATCATACAGTTTCATCAGTAACAGCAAATCTTTAATGTACACATTATTTTCCTCATCTAAACTTGCTTTGATGCTTGTATTCTCTACGTCATTGGCTTGTGCCACCACTCAACCAGTCAACCAGGTTAGAAATATGACTCCTGTCTCTCACCACCTTCTAATTACTGACAAGTTTAACTGCTATTTCTCCAGATAGTCGATTCTACTCTCTATACTTCCACTATCAGTCCAATTCATCATGATCTGTCATATGAAATATGGCCTCCTAAATGGTCTCCTTTTAATTTGATCAATTTCAAAATTATGCTTCACAGAGCCACCTTTCCAACAATAAATGTGACTGCTCCATATACTAAAATGCTACAGTGGTTTTCCATTATTAGTAGAATAAACTCCTTGCTTCTCAAAACTGGATCACATAAAGCACTCCACGAAATGGCCAATACCCAATTCTTAGCTACTTCCAGCTAAAGTTCCAGAAAGATCACACTGCTTGTACTTCACCATATAAAACCAACATTTTTTCATCCTCATTCAGTGATATGCTGGTAAATTAGTCTCACAGTGGGGAGATATAGATAGAACCCAGATTTGTAACATTTGCCAACATTTATGTTGCAAATACTCCTACCGTGGCTAATAGTAAGCTACTAACATGGCATCACTGAATGTGAAGTTGAGTAGAGATACAGAGTAGTGTAAACTAAAAATAAAATTCCAGGCCCACCCCAACCATCTGAATGGACCCCTCCTCTCAACCACGGGCATTCTAAAGTTTACCTAAAAAACTAGTTGAGGCCATGATGGGAAGGGGGGTCAAATATGCCTCATTATACCCCGCTCCCTTTGGAATTCAGGCACAACTGACCAGCATTAACATTAAAATGGATATCTTAATACTTTTTGTAGCAATAAGACACCAAATTCCAGCCTGACACTAGTACAGCATCACATGAGAGACAGCAGCCCCAGAAAGAAATTGAAGTATTTTACCCCGAAATAGATTTCTTTGACATATTTTGAAATGGCCCTACAAAGCTGTCTCTTGTGGCTTCAAAAAATCTACATTCTGCAGGAAACCCCCTTCCCTTTCCAGGTCTTTTCCTTGATCCAAGAGAGAATTAACATTAAGAGTCTGGTAGCTTTTCAAGTCTGATAAAAAACATTTACAATCTATTCTCTCTGAAGCCTACTACCTAGAGGCTTCATCTGCATAATAATAAGCTTGGTCTTAACTTCTTATCTTAACCCAGACACTCTCTTGTATGGATTCCAGGTCTTTAGACAAACTCTTTCAACCAATTGCCAGTCAGGAAATCTTTGAATCCACCTATAACCTGGAAGCCCCCACTTTGAGTTGTCTTACCTTTCTAGACCAAATCAATGTAAATCTTGCATGTACTGATTGATGTCTTAAGTCTCCCTAAAATGTATAATATAACACCAACCTTTAGCCTGATCACCTTGGGCACGTGTCATCAGGACCTTCTGAGGCTGTGGCGCAGGCATATCCTTAACCTTGGCAAAACAAACTTCTAAATTGATTGAGACTTGTCTCAGATACTTTTTGGTTTACAGCAGCACTTGATAATATAGTAATTTTACCACACAGTTAAAATAGACACATATTTAAGAGCATAGATGTGCCTAAGAGCATAGGTAATAGTAAAAGGTAGTTAAATAATTAGGAAGTAATAAGTTCTTTTATGTTTATTACTTTTGCGTTTAATATAATTTATTTAAGGGTCAGTTTATATAACCTATTTAATAATGGCTGTATTCAAAAATCAACTCACAAAATCGCTGAAAATTTAACAACCATCTCCTGCACACCAATATAAGCTGCCTTTGCTCATGGTATTCCTACATGTGGAGTGCCATCTTATCCAATTCTTCAGCCTTCCTCCTTGCCACCCCAGGACTGCAAATCCTTTAAGCCCAATTTTCTCAAAGTATGATCACGGATACATGCTTCAAATCCCCTGGAGTTTCCAGAATGCATATTTTCTAGAATGCATGTTCCTGGGCTTCTCCTCCCAGACTTGCTGAATCTGTAATTCCCTTGTAGGGGACTAAAGAAAAGCTTCCAATTTGCCCTTTGAAGGTTTGCTGAAAAATCAATTCACAAAAGGAGATTAACTGGAGAAAAGGCATACACATTTATTAAAGTGCACATGAGGGAAAAACCACAGCATGATTACCCCCATGCCCCAGTGGGGTTCAAAAATTTATATACCCTCCTGTGGTTACAGAAAGAATGGCAGCTTGGATCATGGCAAAACAGGTTATGGTAGCAAAACAGGTTATGGGAGAGGGAGAAGAGGAAGCCTGGCTAGCAAATGTGGTCTTGTTATATAGATGAAACTCACATGTAGCAGCCCTCAGACAGAACAGATGGTGAATGTTTCTTTCAAACCTTTAAAGGTGTCAGACTCTCAGTTAATATTTCCTAGATCTGGACAAAGAAAGGCCTCAGAGAAAATCTGGCTGCATCATGCAGATTTTCTCTATAGATGCAAATCTCCCCCAACAAAAGACAACCTTGCAGGATTACTTCTGTTTGCAGGCCCTCTGAAGAAACATCTCAAAATATGACAAAGAAGTATATTTTGGGGTGAAATATTTTTCTTTCCTTCACCCTGAAAGCCTAGGAATCTGCAATTTAGCAAGCTGGTTTGCTAGGAGAGTCTGAAGCACGTTAAACTTTGAGAACCATTTGTTGAAACTATTCTTCTGCTAAGGTGTTGTAACACTCAGGAGGTTTTTCCTGTCTGACTCACTCCCATGAGGACAGGATAGGGAAAGAGCAAGGTCACAGGGGCTTGAAATGGTGTGGCATAGAAAACTATGATAGTTCAGCAGGCCCACAGGGTGGAAGGTAAGAAGTGTAAATTGTAAAGTAAGGTCTATAGAGGCTGATAAGGGATGTCCCATGGAAGGCCCTTTATTGCAAATGTGGACTATGGTCTTTATGGCTAACGCAGTGAAAAATAATTGAAGAGTCTGAAGCCAAAAAGTAACAACCAATATTTGAATAAGACAGCTCAATCTTCCTTTTCCTTGTGGAAACATTAATAACTCATTGAAAAGAACAAAACCATTTTAAACAAAATTATATAAATTTTTCTCAGCTTGACTAAAATCCTGCATCTATTATCTATAGGAGAAATAACCTCCATTATAAACAAAAGGAAACAAATGAAAACAACACAAGTTCTAATTCTTTTATTCCTAGATGGACAGCCTCTCTTTGAGCAAAGCAGTTGACAAAAGGCAATGATTCCTGTTCCTTCAATTAAATCTTCCCTTTCAGATTGCCTTTCCCTAATTAGTACCACCTGTCAGGGAAGAAAAACTTTTCCTCTACCCTTTTATGTTTAGTAATTGAGGACCTGAAAATTAAACAGACAAAAGCAAATCAGCAAAAGAAAGAAACAGATTTAATTACATGTGTATATACAAGCATTCACAAAGAAATGTGGTTCAAGGAAGTGGTTAGAATAGGGGTTTATATGCCAGTTGAATAAGTGATCAGGAGGGGCAGAGGGGCTCTTCTGGAAGAACAAATGACTTCTTAGAAAGCAAGTAGAGGCCGGGTGCGGTGGCTTACCCCTGTAATCCCAGCACTTTAGGAGGCTGAAATGGGCGGATCACGTGAGGTGAGGAGTTCGATACCAGCCTCACCAACATGGAGAAACCCTGTCTCTACTAAAAATACAAAAATTAGCCGGGCGTGGTGGCGTATGCCTCTAATCCCAGCCACTTGGGAGGCCGAGGCAGGAGAATCGCTTGAACCTGGGAGGCAGAGGTTGCAGTGAGCCAAGATCATACCATTGATTGCACTCCAGCCTGGGCAACAACAGTGAAACTCTGTCTCAAAAAAAAAAAAAGAAAGTGAGTAGAAAGGACACTTATAGGATGAAGCAAGATGGTAGAATAGAGGGTTTTACTAATTGTCCCCATCCCCAGCAAGGACACCAAGTTAATAACTATCTATACAGACAAAAACAACTTCATAAGAATCAAAAATCAGGTGAGCACTCACAGTACCTGGTTTTAACTTTATATCACTGAAAAAGGTGTTGAAGAGATAGAAAAAAACTGTCTAGAATGCTGACACCATCCCTCTCCCAGCCTTGGCAGCAAGGGCATGGTGCTGAGAGCATTTCTGGGCACTGGAGAAGGGAGAACACAGCAACTGTGAGGCACTGAACTCAGCACTGTCCTGTTAATGCAGAAAGAAAAACCAGACCAAACTCAGCTGACATCTGCCAACCTCACCACCGAAGGCTACAGTACTCTGTGTCTCCAAGTAAATCTGAAAGGCAGTCAAGGCCATAAGCACTGCAACTCTTAGGCAAGTCCTAGTACTGAACTAGGCCCAGATACAGTGGACTTGGGGAGTGCTGGGGAGTGGCACGTGACACACTGAGACACCAGCTGGGGCAGCCAAGGGAGTACTGGCATCACCCCTCCCCTAACCCTAGGCTGCACGGCTCATGACTCCAAAAGAGACCTCTTCCTTCTGCTTGAGAAGAGGACAGGGAAGAGTGGGGAGGACTTTGTCTTCCATCTTAGATACTAGCTCAGCTACAGCAGGATAGGGTACTGGGCAGCGTCGTGAGGTCCCCGTTCTAGGGCTTAGCACCCAGTCAATATATCTAGGCACACCCTGGGCCAGAAGGGAACCCACTGCCTTGAAGGAAAGGACCAAGTGCTGAAAGCATTCATCACCTGCTAATTGAATAGCCCTTGCAAACAGAACAACCAGCGGTGATACCCAGGTAACTATGTCAAGGTTCTTGAGTGAGCCTCTGAGATTTGCTGGCTTCAGTTGAGACTAAGCACATTACCAGCTGTGGTGGCAATGGGGAAAAACTCCTTCTGTTTGAGAAAAGCAGAGGGAAAAGTAAAGAAAACTTTGTCCTACCCTTATGCATCAGCATCGCCATAGGAGGAAATAGTACCAACCAGGCTCTTGGGGTCTCCAGTTCTAGGACTTGATTCTTGGACAGCATTTCTGGATCTGCCCGGGGCCAGAGGGGAGCCCACTACCCTGAAGGGTGAATCCCAGACCAGGCAGCATTCACCACAAGCTGAGTTAAGAACTCTTGTGCCTTAGGGAAAGATTGGCTGGTAGTCTGGCAGTATTCCTCATGGCCAGGGCTGGTGGTAGCTACAGGTTAAGTCTCCTCTGCTTTTGAAAGGGGAAAGAACAGCAGGAAGAACTGGGTCTTGCAGTTTGAGTGCCAGCTCAGCTGAAATACAATAGAACACCAGGTCAACTTCTAAGGTTTTTTACTCTAGTTACTGACTCCTGGATAGCACTTCTGGACCCACATAGGGCCTAGGAGACCTTGTTGCCCTGAAGGGAAGGACATATACCAGGCTGGCTTTGCTACCTTCTGATTCTAGAGCCCCAGGGCCTTGAGAGAACACAGGCAAAAGCCAGGGAGTGGTTACAGCAGGCCTTGGATAAAACTCAGTGATATGCTGGCTTCAGGTCTGACCCATTGCAATCACAGTGGCAGTGATTGCACACTGTGATGGCCACAGAGATGCCAGTGTCACTCCACCCCCAGGTTGAGATGGCTCAGAACAGAGAGAGAAATTCCACTTGTTTGGGACAAAGTAAGGAAAAGAACAAGAGTCTCTACCTGGTAATCCAGAGAATTCTCCCAGGTCTTGTCCTAGACCATCAACATAGTACATCTGCAAGTCTGTAAGAACCAAAGCATTCCTGGACTATGGGTGCCCCCTAAAGTAGACACAGCTTAGATCACAAAACCCAAGTCCTTTCGAATATCTGGAAAGCCTTCCTGAGAAGGATGGCTACAAATAATCCTTGACAGTGAAGACTACAATAAATACCAAATTCTTCAATGCCCAGACACTGAGGAACATCCACTAGAATCAACACCATCCAGGAAAGCATGACCTCACCAAATAAACTAAATAATTCACCAGGAACCAATCCTGGAGAAATACAGATATGTGACCTTCTAGAAGAGAATTTAAAATAGCTGTGTTGAGGAAACTCAAAGAAATTCAAGATAACACAGAGAAGGAACTTATAATTCTATGACATAAATTTAACAAAGAGATTGAAATAATTTAAAAAAAGACGCAGAACTTCTAAAGCTAAAAAATAAAATTAGTATACTGAAGAATGCATCAGTATCCTTTAATTGCAGAATTTATCAAACAGAAGAATTTGTGAGCTTGAAGATAGGCTGTTTGAAAATACACAGTCAGAGGAGACAAAAGAAAAAAAGAATAAAAAACAATAAAGCCTGCCTACAGGATCTAGAAAATAGCTCAAAAGGGCAAATATAAGAGTTATTAGCCTTAAATAGGAGATAGAGAAAGAGATAAGATTAGAAAGTTTATTCAAAGAAATAATAACCAAGAACTTCCCAAACCTAAAGAAAGATATCAATATCCAAGCACAAGAAGGTTATACATCAAGCAGATTTAACCAAAAAAAGACTACTTCAAGGCATTTAATAATTAAACTCCCAACAGTCAAGGATAAAGAAAGGGTCCAAAAAGAAGCAGGAGAAAAGAAACAAATAACTTACAATGGAGCTCCAATATATCTGGTAGCAGACTTCTCAGTGGAAACATTACAAGCTACGAAAGAGAGGCATGACATATTTAAAGTATTGAAGAAAAATAAAATTTTTTCCTAGAGAAGTATATCTGGTAAAAATACCCTTCAAACATGAAGGAAAAAAAAGATTCTTCCAGACAAACAAAAGCTGAGGGATTTCATGTATACCACATCTTTTCTACAAAAATTCACTAAAGGGAGTATTTCAATGAGAAAGAAAAGGACATTAATGAGCAATAAGTAATCACCTGAAGGTACAAAAATCACTGGTAACAGTAACTACACAGAAAAACACAGAATATTATAACACTGTGACTCTGGAGTAAATTACTCTTATCCTAAATAGAAAGACTCAATGATGAACCAATCAAAAATAATAAATACAACTAAAATTTCAAGACATAGTCAGTACAATAAGATATAAATAGAAACAACTGAAAGTTAAAAAGTTGGGGGATGAAGTTAAGGCATAGGGATTTTACTAGCCTTCTTTTTACTTGTTTGTTTTTTTATGCAAATACTATTAAGCTTTATCCATTTAAAATAATGAGTTATAGAGGCGGCGGAGCCAAGATGGCCAAATAGGAAGAGCTCCAGTCGACAGCTCCCAGCGTGAGCGACGCAGAAGATGGGTGATTTCTGCATTTCCAACTGAGCAAACGGCACACCAGGAGATTATATCCCGCACATAGCTCGGAGGGTCCTATGCCGACGGAGCCTCACTTATTGCTAGCACAGCAGTCTCAGATCAAACTGCAAGGTGGCAGCAAGGCTGGGGGAGGGGCACCCACCATTGCCGAGGATTGAGTAGGTAAACAAAGCAGCTGGGAAGCTCGAACTGGGTGAAGCCCTCCGCAGCTCAAGGAGGCCTGCCTGCCTCTGTAGACGCCACCTCTGGGGGCAGGGCATAGCCAAACAAAAGGCAGCAGAAACCTCTGCAGACTTAAATGTCCCTGTCTGGCAGCTTTGAAGAGAGAAGTGGTTCTCCCAGCATGCAGCTGGAGATCTGAGAACAGACAGACTGCCTCCTCAAGTGGGTCACTGACCCCCAAGTAGCCTAACTGGGAGGCACCCCCCAGTAGGGGCAGACTGACACCTCACATGGCCGGGTACTCCTCTGAGACAAAACTTCCAGAGGAATGATCAGGCAGCAACAGTTGCTGTTCACCAATATCTAGTGTTCTGCAGGCCCCACTGCTGATACCCAGGCAAACAGGGTCTGGAGTGGACCTCTAGCAAACTCCAACAGACCTGCAGCTGAGGGTCCTGATGGTTAGAAGAAAAACTAACAAACAGAAAGGACATCCACACCAAAATCCCATCCGTGCATCACCATCATCAAAGACCAAAGGTAGATAAAACCACAAAGATGGGGAAAAAACTGAGCAGAAAAACTGAAAACTCTAAAAATCAGAGTGCCTCTCCTCCTCCAAAGGAACACAGCTCCTCACCAGCAATGGAACAAAGGTGGATGGAGAATGACTTTGACGAGTTGAAAGAAGAAGGCTTCAGACGATCATACTACTCCAAGCTAAAGGAGGAAGTTCGAACCCATGGCAAAGAAGTTAAAAACCTTGAAAAAAAATTAGACGAATGGCTAACTAGAATAACCAATGCAGAGAAGTCCTTAAAGGACCTGATGGAGATGAAAACCATGGCACAAGAACTACGTGATGAATGCATAAGCTTCAGTAGCCAATGCAATCAACTGGAAGAAAGGGTATCAGTGATGGAAGATCAAATGAATGAAATGAAGCAAGAAGAGAAGTTTAGAGAAAAAAGAATACAAGGAAATGAACAAAGCCTCCAAGAAAGATGGGACTATGTGAAAAGACCAAATCTACGTCTGATTGGTGTACCTGAAAATGACGGGGAGAATGGAACCAAGTTGGGAAACACTCTGCAGGATATTATCCAGGAGAACTTCCCCAATCTAGCAAGGCAGGCCAACATTCAAACTCAGGAAATACAGAGAACGCCACAAAGATACTCCTCGAGAAGAGCAACTCCAAGACACATAATTGTCAGATTCACCAAAGTTGAAATGAAGGAAAAAATGTTAAGGGCAGCCAGAGAGAAAGGTCGGATTACCCACAAAGGGAAGCCCATCAGACTAACAGCTGATCTCTTGGCAGAAACTCTACAAGCCAGAAGAGAGTGGGGGCCAATATTCAACAATCTTAAAGAAAAGAATTTCCAACCCAGAATTTCATATCCAGCCAAACTAAGCTTCATAAGTGAAGGAGAAATAAAATACTTTACAGACAAGCAAATGCTGAGAGATTTTTGTCACCACCAAGCCTGCCCTACAAGAGCTCCTGAAGGAAGCACTAAACATGGAAAGCAACAACCGGTACCAGCCACTGCAAAAACATGCCAAATTGTAAAGACCATTGAGGCTAGGAAGACACTGCATCAACTAACGAGTAAAATAATCAGCTAAAAACATAATGACAGGATTAAATATACATAAAACAATATTAACCTTAAAAGTAAATGGGCTAAATGCTCCAATTAAAAGACACAGACTGGCAAATTGGATAAAGAGTCAAGACCCATCAGTGTGCTGTATTCAGGAAACCCATCTCACGTGCAGAGACACACATAGGCTCAAAATAAAGGGATGAAGGAAGATCTCCCAAGCAAATGGAAAACAAAAAAAGGCAGGGGTTGCAATCCTAGTCTCGGATAAAACAGACTTTAAACCAACAAAGATCAAAAGAGACAAAGAAGGCCATTACATAATGGTAAAGGGATCAATTGAACAAGAAGAGCTAACTATCCTAAATATATATGCACCCAATACAGGAGCACCCAGATTCATAAAGCAAGTCCTTATAGACCTACAAAGAGACTTAGACTCCCATCAAATAATTATGGGAGACTTTAACACCTCTAACACCCCACAGTCAACATTAGACAGATCAATGAGACAGAAAGTTAGCAAGGATATTCAGGAATTGAAATCAGCTCTGCACCAAGCGGACCTAATACACATCTACAGAACTCTCCACCCCAAATCAACACAATATACATTCTTCTCAGCACCACACAACACCTATTCCAAAATCAACCACATAGTTGGAAGTAAAGCACTCCTCAGCAAATGTAAAAGAACATAAATTATAAAAACTGTCTCTCAGACCACAGTATAACCAAACTAGAACTCAGGATTAAGAAACTCACTCAAAACCACACAACTACATGGAAACTGAACAACCTGCTCCTGAATGACTACTGGATACATAACAAAATGAAGGCAGAAATAAAGATGTTCTTTAAAACCAATGAGAACAAAGACACAACATACCAGAATCTCTGGGACACATTCAAAGCAGTGTGTAGAGGGAAATTTATAGCACTAAATGCCCACAAGAGAAAGCAGGAAATATCTAAAATTGACACCCTAACATCACAATTAAAAGAACTAGAGAAGCAACAGCAAACACACTGAAAAGCTAAGAGAAGGCAAGAAATAACTAAGATCAGAGCAGAACTGAAGGAAATAGAGACACAAAAAACTCTTCAAAAAATCAATGAATCCAGGAGCTGGTTTTTTGAAACGATCAACAAAATTGATAGACCACTAGCAAGACTAATAAAGAAGAAAAGAGAGAAGAATCAAATAGAAGCAATAAAAAATGATAAAGGGGATATCACCACCAATCCCACAGAAATAAAAACCACCATCAGAGAATACTACAAATACCTCTACGCAAATAAACTTGAAAATCTAGGACAAATGCATAAATTACTTGACACATACACCCTCCCAAGACTAAACCAGGAAGAATTTGAATCTCTGAATTGACCAAAAACAGGCTCTGAAATTGAGGCAATAATTAATAGCTTACCAAAAAAAGTCCAGGACCAGATGGATTCACAGCCGAATTCTACCAGAGGTACATGGAGGAGCTGGTACCATTCCTTCTGAAACTATTCCAATCAATAGAAAGAGGGAATCCTCCCTAACTCATTTTGTGAGGCCAGCATCATCCTGATACCAAAGCCTGGCAGAGACACAACAAAAAAAGAGAATTTTAGACCAATATCCCTGAGGAACACGGATGCAAAAGTCCTCAATAAAATACTGGCAAACCGAATCTAGCAGCACATCAAAAACCTTATCCACCATGATCAAGTGGGCTTCATGCCTGTGATGCAAGGCTGGTTCAACATATGCAAATCAATAAACGTAATCCAGCATAGAAACAGAACCAAAGACAAAAACCACATGATTATCTCAATAGATGCAGAAAAGGCCTTTGACAAAATTCAACACCACTTCATGCTAAAAACTCTCCATAAATTAGGTATTGATGGGACGTATCTCAAAATAATAAGAGCTATCTATGACAAACCCACAGCCAATATCATACTGAATGGGCACAAACTGGAAGCATTCCCTTTGGAAACTGGCACAAGACAGGGATGCCCTCTTTCACCACTCCTATTCAACATAGTGTTGGAAGTTCTGGCCAGGGCAATTAGGCAGGAGAAAGAAATAAAGGGTATTCAATTAGGAAAAGTGGAAGTCAAATTGTCCCTGTTTGCAGATGACATTATTGTATATCTAGAAAACCCCATTGTCTAAGCCCAAAATCACCTTAAGCTGATAGGCAAACCTGCGTTTGCCTATAGGCAAATCTTCAGCAAAGTCTCAGGATACAAAATCAATGTGCAAAAATCACAAGCATTCTTATACACCAATAACAGACAAACAGAGAGCCAAATCATGAATGAACTCCCATTCACAATTGCTTCAAAGAGAATAAAATACCTAGGAATCCAACTTACAAGGGACATGAAGGACCTCTTCAAGGAGAACTACAAACCACTGCTCAATGAAATAAAAGAGGATACAAACAAATGGAAGAACATTCCATGCTCATGGGTAGGAAGAATCAATATCATGAAAACGGCCATACTTCCCAAGGTAATTTATAGATTCAATGCCATCCCCATCAAGCTACCGATGACTTTCTTCACAGAATTGGAAAAAACTACTTTAAAGTTCATATGGAACCAAAAAAGAGCCTGCATTGCCAAGTCAATCCTAAGCCAAAAGAACAAAGCTGGAGGCATCACGCTACCTGACTTCAAACTATACTGCAAGGCTCCAGTAACCAAAACAGCATGGTACTGGTACCAAAACAGAGATATGGACCAATGGAACAGAACAGAGCCCTCATAAATAATGCCACATATCTACAACTACCTGATCTTTGACAAACCTGAGAAAAACAAGCAATGGGGAAAGGATTCCCTATTTAATAAATGGTGCTGGGAAAACTGGCTAGCCATACATAGAAAGCTGAAACTGGATCCCTTCTTTACACCTTATACAAAAACTAATTCAAGATGGATTAAAGACTTACATGTTAGACCTAAAACCATAAAAACCCTAGAAGAAAACCTAGGCAATACCATTCAGGACATAGGCATGGGCAAGAACTTCATGTCTAAAACACCAAAAGCAATGGCAACAAAAGCCAAAATTAACAAATGGGATCTAATTAAACTACAGAGCTTCTGCACAGCAAAAGAAACTACCATCAGAGTGAACAGGCAACCTACAGAATGGGAGAACATTTTTGCAATCTACTCATCTGACAAAGGGCTAATATCCAGAATCTACAATGAACTCAAACAAATTTACAAGAAAAAAACAACCCCATCAAAAAGTGTGCAAATGATATGAACAGACACTTCTCAAAAGAAGACATTTATGCAGCCAAAAGACACATGAAAAAATGCTCATCATCACTGGCCATGAGAGAAATGCAAATCAAAACCACAATGAGATACCATCTCACACCAGTTAGAATGGCAATCATTCAAAAGTCAGGAAACAACAGGTGCTGGAGAGGATGTGGAGAAATAGGAACACTTTTACACTGTTGGTGGGACTCTAAACTAATTCAACCATTGTGGAAGTCAGTGTGGCGATTCCTCAGGGATCTAGAACTAGAAATACCACTTGACCCAGCCATCCCATTACTGGGTATATGCCCAAAGGATTATAAAACATGCTGTTATAAAGACACATGCACACATATGTTTATTGCGGCACTATTCACAATAGCAAAGACTTGGAACCTAGCCAAATCTCCAACAATGATAGACTGGATTAAGAAAATGTGGCACATATATGCCATGGAATACTATGCAGCCATAAAAAAGGATGAGTTCATGTCCTTTCTAAGGATATGCATGAAGCTGGAAACCATCATTCTCAGCAAACTATCGCCAAGGACAAAAAACCAAACACCGCATGTTCTCACTCATAGGTGGGAATTGAACAATGAGAACACATGGACACAGAAAGGGGAATATCACACACCAGGGCCTGTTGTGGGGTGGGGGGATGGGGGGAGGCATAGCATTAGGAGATATACCTAATGTTAAATGATGAGTTAATGGGTGCACACAGCAACATGGCACATGTATATATATGTAACTAACCTGCATGTTGTGCACACGTGCCCTAATATTTAAAGTATAATAAAAACAAAAATGAAAGAAATAAAAATATGCATGAATTAAATATCAATGCTATCAAAAAAGTTGCAAAATAAATGAGAGACAAAAATAAAAAAATTTAAAAATTAAAAATTAATGGGTTATAGACAATATTCACAAGCCTTATGGCAACCTCAAACCAAAATGCATACAATGGATACACACAACATTAACAGCAAGAAACCAAATTATATCACGTGAAAAAAATTACCTTCACTAGAAGAAGACAGGAAGGAAAGAAAGAAGAAAGAGAAGACCACAAAACAACCAGAAAATAAACAAAATGGCAGGATAAAGTCCTTACTAATCAACAATAACATTAAATGTAAATAGACTAAACTCTCCAATCAAAAGATGTAGACTGGCTAAATGGATGGAAAAAAACAAGACCTATTGATCTGTTGCCTACAAGAAACACATTTTACCTATAAAGACAAAGACTGAAAATAAAGGGATGGAAAAAGATATTCCATGCTAGTGGAAACCAGTAAGGAGCAGGAGTCACTAAACTTACATAAGACGAAATAGATTTCAAAACAAAACTATAACAAGAGACAAAGAAGGTCCCTATATAATGATAAAGGAGTCAATTCAGCAAGAGGATATAACGATTTTAAATACCTATGTACCTAACATTGGAGCTCCCATATATATAAAGCAAATATTACTATAGCTAAAGGGAGATATAGACCTCAACACAATAATAGCTGCAGAATTCAACACCCCACATTCAGCATTAGACAAATCTTCCAGAAAGAAAATCAACAAAGAAACACACACTTAATCTGCACTATAGACCAATGGCTCTAATAGATATTTCCAGAACATTTCATCTAAGAGCTACAGAACACAAAATCTTTTCATCAGCACATGGATCATTCTCAAGAATAGGCCTTCAGAATGTTAGGTCACAAAACAAGTCTTTAAACATTTTTTAAAATTGAAATAATATCAAGCATCTTCTCTGACCACAATGGAATAAAACCAGAAATTCATAACAAGATGAATTTTGGAAACTATACAAACACATGAAATTAAACATCATGCTCCTGAATGACCTGTGGGTTCATTAAAAATTTTACAAGAAAAAAACAAACAACCCCATCAAAAAGTGGGCAAACGATATGAACAGACACTTCTCAAAAGAAGACATTTATGCAGCCAACAGACACATGAAAAAAATGCTCATCAGCACTGGCCATCAGAGAAATGCAAATCAAAACCACACCAGTTAGAATGGCGATCATTAAAAAGTCAGGAAACAACAGGTGCTGGAGAGGATGTGGAGAAATAGGAACACTTTTACACTGTTGGTGGGACTGTAAACTAGTTCAACCATTGTGGAAGTCAGTGTGGCGATTCCTCAGGGATCTAGAACTAGAAATACCATTTGACCCAGCCATCCCATTACTGGGTATATACCCAAAGGATTATAAATCATGCTGCTATAAAGACACATGCACACATATGTTTATTGTGGCACTACTCACAATAGCAAAGACTTGGAACCAACCCAAATGTCCAAAAATGATAGACTAGATTAAGAAAATGTGGCACATATACACCATGGAATACTATGCAGCCATAAAAATGATGAGTTCATGTCCTTTGCAGGGACATGGATGAAGCTGGAAACCATCATTCTCAGCAAACTATCTCAAGGACAAAAAACCAAACACCGCATGTTCTCACTCATAGGTGGGAATTGAACAATGAGAACACTTGGACACAGGAAGGGGAATATCACACACCAGGGCTTGTTGTGGGGTGGGGGGAGGGGGGAGGGATAGCATTAGGAGATACACCTAATGTAAATGACGAGTTAATGGGTGCAGCACATCAACATGGCACATGTACACATATGTAAAAAACCTGCACGTTGTGCACATGTACCCTAGAACTTGAAGTATAATAAAAAAAAATATTTAAAAAAAAAGAAGAGATCAAGACCATCCTGGCTAACACGGTGAAACTCCATCTCTACTAAAAATACGAAAACAAAAAATTAGCCAGGCGTGGTGGTGGGCACCTGTAGTTCTAGCTACTCAGGAGGCTGAAGCAGGAGAATGACGTGAACTTGGGAGGCAGAGCTTGCAGCGAGCCAAGATCGCACCACTGCACTCCAGCCTGGGTGACAGAGAAAGACTCCATATCAAAAAAAAAAAAAAAAAAAAATTAAGAAGAAAATTTTTTAAATTCTTGAAACAAAGGATAATGGAAACCCAATATACAAAAACCTATAGGATACTGCAAAAGTAGTACTAAGAAAGAAGTTTATAGCTATAAGTGCCTTTATCAAAGGGGAGATAAAATTTTAAATAAACACTACAACAATGCATCTTTATGAACTAGAAAGGCAGGAGCAAGCCAAGCCCGAAGTTATTAGAAGAAAAGAAATAATAAAGATCAGAGCAGAAATAAATGCAAATGAAATAAAAAATACAAAAGGTCAATGAAACAAAAAGTTGGTATTTTGGGAAAAGTTAAACAAAACTGACAAACCTTTGCCCAGGCTAGAAAAAGAGAGAAAATCCAAATAAATAAAATTGGAAATGAAAAATGAGACATTATAACTGGTACCTCAGAAATTCAAAGGGTTATTAGTGGTTACTATGAGCAACTAACTATATGCCAATAAATCAGAAAATCCAGAAGAAATGGACAAATTCTTAGATACATACAAACTACCAAAACTGAAACAGGAAAAAATTCCAAAACCCAAAGAGACCAAAAACAAGTAATAAGATTGAAGCCGTAATAAAAATCTCCCAATAAAGAAGTGTCAGATCTGGTGGCTTCACTGCTGAATTCTACCAAACATATTAAAAAAAAAAAAAAAAAAACTAAATATGAACCTAGTCAAACTATTCTGAAAAATAGAGAAGGGAATGCTTCCGAACTCATTCTACAAGGCCAGTGTTACTTTGATATCAAAACCAAAGGCACATCAAAAAAAAGAAAACTACAGACCAATATCTCCTGAATATTGATGCAAAAATCTTCAACAAAATACTAGCAAACCAAATTCAAGAACACATCAGAAAGATCATTCATCATGACCAAGTGGGATTTATCCTTGGGGTGCAAGGATGGTCAACATATGCAAACCAATCAATGTGATACATTATATCAACAAAATGAAAGATAAAATCCATATGATCATTTTAATTCATGCTGAAAATGCATTTGATATCATTCAACATCCCTTCACAATAAAAACCTTCGAAAAACCGGATAATGGAAAAACATACCTCAGCATAATAAAAGCCACAGGTAGTATCATACTGAATAGGTAAAAACTGAAAGGCTCTCCTCTAAGATCTGGAAGACAACAAAGATGCCCACTGTCACCACTGTTATTAAACAGAGTACTGGAAGTCATAGCTAGAGCAATCAGACAAGAGAAAGATATACACCAATTTGGAAAGGAAGGAGTCAAATTGGACTCCAAATAGGAAAGGAAGGAGTCAAATTATCCTTGTTTGAAGATGATATGGTGTTATATTTAGAAAAAACTAAAGATGCTACACACAAAAAAACCTCTTAGAACTGATAAGCAAATTCAGTACATTTGCAGAATACAAAACAAGCATACAAAAATCAGTAGCATTTCTTTTTTTTCTTTCTTTTCTTTTCTTTTCTTTCTTTTTTTTTTTTTTTTTTTTTTTTTTTGAGGCAGAGTTTCGCTCTTGTTGCCCAGGCTGGAGTGCAATGGTGCGATCTTGGCTCACCGCAACCTCCACCTCCTGGGTTCAAGCGATTCTCCTGCCTCAGCCTCCCGAGTAGCTGGGATTACAGGCCTGCACCACACCACACCTGGCTAATTTTGTATTTTTAGAAGAGACAGAGTTTCACCATGTTTGCCAGGATGGTCTTGATCTCTTGACCTCGTGATCCTCCCACCTCAGCCTCCCAAAGTGTTGGGATTACAGTTGTGAGCCACTGAGCCAGGCCAAAAATCAGTAGCATTTCTATATGCCAACAGTGAACAATATGTAAAAGAAACAAGAAAAGCAATCCCATTTGCAGTAGCCACACATAAAATCAAATACCTAGGAATTAACCAAAGAGGTGAATTAGCTCTATAATTAAAACTATAAAATACTGATAAAAGAAATTGAAGAGAATACAAAAAAATGGGAAAAAATGCTCCATGTTCACAGACTGGAAGAATCAATAGTGTTAAAATGTCCATACTACCCAAAGCAACCTACAGATGATACAATCCCTATCAAAGTGCCAATAACATGCTTTACAGAAATAGAAAAAATAATCCTAAAATTTATATGGAACCACAGAAGACCCACAATAGCCAAAGCTATCCTAAGCAAAAAGAACAAAACTGGAGAAATACATTATCTGACTTCAAATTACACTACAGCACTATAGTAACCAAAACAGCATGGTACTGGCATAAAAACAGACACAGAGACCAATGGAACAGAATGGAGCCCAGAAACTAAAGCACACATGTACAGTGAACTCATTTTCAATGAAGGTGCCAAGAACACACTCAGGAAAAGAGAGTCTCTTCAATAGATGGTGATGGGAAAACCGGATACCCATATACAGAAGAGTGAAACTAAACCCCTATCTCTTGCCATATACAAAAATCCAACCAAAATGGATTAAAGACTTAAATCTAAGGCCTCACACTAAACCACTACTACAAGAAAATCTGGAGAAAATCTCTAGGACATTGGTCTGGGCAAAAGTTTCTTGAGCAATCTCCCACAATCACAGGCATCCAAAGCAAAATTGGACAAATGGGATCACATCAAGTTAAAGAGCTTCTGCACAGCAAAGGATACACTCAACAAAGTGAAGGGACAGCCCACAAAGTGGGAGAAAATATCTGCAAACTACCCATCTGACAAAGGATTAATAACCAGAATATATAAAGAGCTCAAATAACTCTACAGGAGAAAATCTAGTAATCCAGTCAAAAAATGGGCAAAGGATTTGAATAGACACTTCTGGAAAGAAGACATACAAATGGCAAACAGGCGTATGAAGAGCAGTTCAACATCATTGATCATCAGAGAAATGCAAATCAAAACTACAATTAGCTATCTTCCTACCCCAGTTATAATGGTTTATATCCAAAAGACAGGCAATAACAAATGTTGGCAAGGATATGGAGAAAAGGGAACTCTCGTACACTGTTGGTGGGAATGTAAATTAGTATAACCACTATGGAGAACAGTTTAGAGATTCCTCACAAAACTAAAAATTTAGCTACCATATGATCCAGCAACGATGCTGCTGGATATATATCCAAAAGAAAGGAAATAAGTATATTAAGGGGAAATCTGGGGCTGGGCATGGTGGCTCCCACCTGTAATCCCAGCACTTCGGAAGGCCGAGGTGGGCAGATCACGAGGTCAGGAGTTGGAGACCAGCATGGCCAACATAGTGAAACCCCGTCTGTACTAAAAATACAAAAATTAGTTGGGTGTGGTGGCAGGCGCCTGTAATTTCCTACTCGGAAGGCTGAGGCAGGAGAATTGCTTGAACTCGGGTGGCAGTGGTTGCAGTAAGCCGAGATCGCACCACTGCACTCCAGCCTGGGTGACAGAGCAAGAAAAACAAAAAGAGATATCTGCACTCCTATGTTTGTTGCAGCACTGTTTACAGTAGCTAAGATTTGGAAGCAACCTAAGTGTCCATCAACAGATGAATGGATAAAGAAAATGTGGTACACATACACAATCGAGTACTCTTCAGCTATAAGAAAGAATAAGAGCCTGTCATTTGCAATAACATGGGTAGAAACAGAGATTACTATGTTAAGTGAAATAAGCCAGGCACAGAAAGACAAACATCACACATTCTTACTTATTTGTGGGATCTAAACATCAAAACAGTTTAACTCATGGACACAGAGAATAGAAGGATGGTTACCAGAGGCTAGGAATAGCAGTGGGAGGGTGGGGGAGAGGTGGTAATTGTTAATGGGTACAAAAACAAACAGAAAAAATAAATAAAACTCACTAGTTGATAGCACAATAGGGTGATAATAGTAAATAACTTAATTGTATATTTTTAAATAACTTAAAGAGTATAATTGGACTGTTTGTAACTCAGAGGATGAATGCTTGAAAGGAGGGATACCCCATTCCGCATGATGTGATAATTTCATAATGCATGCCCATATCAAAACATCTCATCTGCCCCATAAATATATACACTTACTATGTATCCACAAAACATAAAGATTTTAAAAATAACTTTTAAAAATCACTTATGAAAAAACAAACAACTTTTTGGAAAGTTAAATGGATCCTCAGAATAGATGAGTGATACGAGAGTTTTGTGACAATGTCTGATTGGGTGTGGTACTGACTTCTCATCTGTAAGAAGCAAAGATTACAGTTGCTCCTAGGGAGAGGATTTATGACAATTGAGTTATTTTGAGAGACTCTGCTTTTAGGCAGATAAAGACCTTCAGAAACTCAAGTGCCTTTAGCTTAAAATAATTTTTATTCCATAATGGCTTGTTCTAGACCCCTTTACAGCAGTACCATTGTTACTCTTCACATCATTCTCTCATTAAAGCTTTTACAGTTTTGAATCATCAACAGTCTCAAAATCAAAAAATACTTCAATGGGCATTCTGATCCCTGCACTCCTAGTCTTTAAATTTTCAAAAAGGCTTTATAATAATGCTAATTGAAAACAAAAATGAAGCAATGAACCATAAAAAGCATTAAAAATATCTCAGCTTACAAAATGATATATTTAAAGTTCTCTTAAATATGTTGATGGGGTTCAGGACACACTACTCCGAAACACGGCACTTTGGCATTTGAGAAAACAGTGGGAGCAGGAAGATCACTCTCACCTTCCCCTCATACTTTGTCCCTTGAAACAGGCCATAAAATCTAACTGACAGTCCCCTGAAGAAGGTTATAAGACCTTCATGTGAAGGATGCCCACCCTAAAGCTAGAAGAAACAAACATTCTTAACTCTGAAGACACAGGGACACAGAGAACAATCTGAACAAACAGGCCTTGCCAAAGTTCCCTGTAGTTCATTCGCTTTAGATCATATCCCATGTATCCAGTGTCAGGCTTCAGAACATAATACTTCAAGTATAGTGCCTTGGCATGCTGAGTATGCTGAGCTGAAGAAAACCAAAAGGGCCTCAGAAGAAATATCTGACTTTCTCCTGCCCTCCTTTCTCCTGCTCCTCTTTCTCCCTGAAGAAATGCCGTAAAAACTAGAATTCCTCTTCCCCAAAGCAAGCCATAAAACCTAGAAATGTTACCTTAACTTTCCCTCACCTTTTTGTCTAACAGTTGGCCATAAAGAAATGTTCTGACATACCTTACCTGATAGATCATAACACCTCATTCCTGAAGGGGTCCTGCCTAACCCAGGAAGAAGGAATGTTCCAGAGAGAAACCAAGAAGAATCTGAACAGACAGGTCTTGCTAGCTTCCCACCTCTCAGTCTATTACCATTTGTCCAATCACATTTCTACATGATTGTTCATTCTTCATCAAATCTAAACATAACACAAGTTTTCCTGTTTCTTTGGCTCTAAATTTCTGGAGGCTAATTTGTCATTTAAATTTTTGATTAAATAAATTTGCATGTTTTCTCCTATTAATCTATCTTCTTCTCAGGTTTATTGCAGACCTAGACAGGAACCCTGGGAAAACTGAGGAAACTTTTTTTCATAACTTTCTACTTCATCAAACTTAGCATAAAAATGCACAGGTTTCTGTTTCTTTGGGTCTTCATTTCCTTATGAAGGCTCACATGCTATGTACAACTTATATTAATTTGTTAATTTGTCTTTTGTTGTAGGGTCTCAATCATGGGCCTAGTGATGGGTGGGATTTCTTCTCCCCCAGAGTGTAAACAATGAATATAAATTTTCCCCAAGTTCAAAAACTAAATATCTTCACAAGAATTATTACATATAAACTTAACAACAAGTACAGAATTACAGAGTCGTATTGTAATGTTGCTTTGTGGTACTAGCTTACTTCAGCTACTAGGTAATTTACTTGTTCTGGCTCTCTTGTTTTGCAGCACCTTAAATTCAAATCTGTGCCTCAGCCACATTGCAAATGATCACCTCAGAGAGACAGATGTAGAAAGTTGAAACAGAAATACCTTAAAATATGAAAATGTATGAATATCTATTAACATATTTTCTAAAGAAATGCATATTTTCAATACATTATATAAATGTAAATATTTTTCTTCATGACTCCTTGAACATTCTAAGATAATGAAAAATATTAGCACCTTTAAACACCTAGTCTTGTTTATTAACTCTGTTCAGGCCCAGAATACTGATTTACACATAGTAGATCCTAAATAAATATTCTTTGAATGAATGCAAGAATGCATTTTAGGACTCAAAATAAATTTTGTTTTAAAGACATGTGCCCACTAGAACTTTTCCATTTCATAAATAAGAGGCGAGACTTTGAAACACTAGCTCTGTAATTTGTGTACAGATAGAATATAGAGAGCTCTAGGCAAATAAATGTTCTCACCATTAATGACTTTCTGAGTCACTTTAAATCACTACAAGATTACAGAACTGTACCTAATTCCTATTACTGTGTTTCAAAGAAACGCGTTTTGTAAGGTTCTTAAAATAATTCTGATAAAATGTTAAGGTGTTCTCACTAATTCACAGAGGATACCTTTAGTCACAAAACCACTTGTTTAGGGGTTTTGTCTGCTGCACTTGTTAAAATATGGTTAAATATATCACTTTCAGTTCTATTTAAAATGGTGTAAAAGTGGTAGAAACTAGTTTCAAAGAATGTTGCACAGATTATGAGAGTAAATACAAATCTAAACAATTTAAATTGAAATTTTTCCACAGTGCGAAAAAAAAAACTTACCTACTCCTGCCTTTTCTTTGGTATTTCCTTCAGAAAACTTGAAATTGTAAATGCTTTCTCTGTCTCCTGAAAAAGTATGTAAATATTAAAAAACTAAATGAGTCTATTGGCTTTTTTACATGACAGGAATGTCTTTCCTGGGGGTCTTGGAGCCATTTCTTGCAATGTAAACACCAAGGAGGTTGGTGCCCTGTCTCTGGATGTTTAGCCCTGGCACCAGGCTCCAAGTTGTACATTTTTGCTTGTCAAAAAGAGACAGGAAGTTTCATTTTTCCTTTGAATAAAGACAATTAACATGTATGTCATGGATTATATCTGTTTTGTTATATAAAAAGGGTAGAATTTCTTTTTGCCTTTGTAGTCCATTTAGTATACTGCCTATGATGCACATTGCAATCTGGTTTAATGACTATGCAATAATAAAATGTTTATCAAGCAAATGGGCTCGCTGCCTGATGCACATAGGAGCCAGTACCAAGGCACTGGCTTCTGAGAAAAGAAAGGCTTTATTGCAAGGTCAACCAGCAAGGAGAGGAGGTGGGTCAAATCTGTCTCCCCAGTTTGGGATCTGGGGCAAGTTTTAAAGGGGTCAGAGGTCAATGGAAAGGATTCAGGAATGTTAGCGTGGCAGGGTCTGATTGGAGGGCTCTAAATTTGACCATTTTTAGTAAGGGGTGTTGCGGTGGATTTTAGCTCCAGATCTTCTAGGCCATTGGACTCCTTGCTTCTGAAACGGTTCTGGCATTCAGATTCTGGTCATGTCCTCTTCTTGGTTCCATGGAGATGAATAAGTTCCGGTGTTATTAGAGGTAAAAGCTTTTTCTATTGTGCATTCAGGGTACATGACTTGTACTCTTGGCTCTGTTATGCCTGCAAGGTACCTTGACATTCTGTTATCAACAGAGTAGGCCCAGTTTGGGTTTGTCCAGCAGTTACAAAACTGTTTCATTATTTTCTACATTCACTGAGTTAAAAGGAGAGTTTTTTTAAAAGATTTCTCCAGTGAGATTCAGACACACTATTTTTTAATAATTGATTTTTGCTATAAATTTGGTTTGGAAAAGAAAGAAAAAGCTAAATTAAAACAAAAAGAGTAAAATAAAACAAAGACTGGAACTAAGGCATTAAAAATGTTTCTTGTCTATTACAAATGAAGTAGATCCCATGTACTTTCCTGGCAACAACAAAGATTATAGAACTAATGTGCTATAAACCAGATGTTGGGAAGTAGAGGTTGCAAGCTCACAGAATGCAGAGCATTTGGTTTTAGTTAAATCCATCTGTGTAAGGTTAGTAAAAATAAATTAAATCGTTCTCACATCAAAACAACCCATTTATTTCAAAGACAATTATAAAATAATTCAACTACATGCTAATAAAAATATTTAATTGATGAAAGTTGAAAAAAAAAGAAAGGCAATGAAATACTTTCATCAATTAATACATCCAACCCCATTGTAGGAGTGGTCTTAAAAAATAAATTACAAAGAAAGCTCACAGAAAGTGAACTATTATCTTTATTATCACAATTATTACTTGATTACATTCTATGTCATCTAGCCTAACAGGAAAACAAAAGGCACTGAAGATCAAAATGCCAGTTCTCCACTTCTTCAATATCAAAATATTATCTGAACTTCAGGCTTATAAGTAAAGAGTTCTGATTAAAAAAAAAAAAAAAATGACCAAGGCAGCCTTAACATCCCCTTCAGCTTGATTAAACTTTTTTTTCTTTTTGAGATGGAGTTTCTCTCTTGTTGCCCAGGCTTGAATGCAATGGCACGACCTTGGCTCACTGCAACCTCAGCTTTCCAGGTTCAAGCTATTCTCCTGCCTCAGCCTCCCGAGTAGCTGGGATTACAGGCATGCGCCACCATACCCGGCTAATTTTGTATTTTTAGTAGAGATGGGGTTTCTCCATGTTGGTCAGGCTGGTCCCGAACTCCTGACCTCAGGTGATCCGCCAGCCTCAGCCTCCAAAAGTGCTGAGATTACAGGCATGAGCCACCGCGCCCGGCAGCTTGATTAAACTTCATACAGACTTCTGACCTCCCTTTTCTTAGAGCAGTTTCCTTAGAAAACTTGTAATTGTAAATTCTTTCTCTGCCCCTTTGAGCTGTAAAGCTTTGCAAAAGCTTCTTGCCAGCTTACAATGCAGGAATATTTTTCTTAAGGACCTTGAAGCCATCCCTTTGAAATGTAATCACCAAGACTGATAAGGCTCCTATCTTCTAGATCCTATGAAAGGATAGAAGTCTAACTTCTTCAATAAGCATAAGTGCCAACAAGCAAACATGAATAGCCTAATCACAGAGAAAAATACCTGCAAACCCAGAAATAATTCAATTAGATCCACATACCCCATTGATCAGCTGCCTACCTCCCCCAGACCCCAGTATCCTTTAATACTCTTCCACTAACTCACCTCAGTGCTTAAAAGCCCTCCTGCCCTTTGTTTCATTGCAGTTGAGCTCAGATGTTCTACTCTCTCCCCTATTACAATAGCCTTGCATAATATCTTCCTTGCCTGCTTAACTAAGCAACTTTGTTCAGTACAATTTTTGCTTTGACGAAACCTAAGCTTTGTCAAAAGAAAAGAAGCTTGAAGAGAATGAGAACTATTTAATCCCTTATTTATTTTTCAGAAAGTACTTTGTTTATTGTAGATAGTATAGATATATATGTAGATTGTATTGTAGATGTAAATGTATAAATATGTAGACTATATTATAGATGTAAATGTAAAAATAAATTAAAATGTATAAATATATATTTATATGTAAATATACATAGTTTACACTATAAATGAAACATTCTTCATAATTCTCTATTGGCAACATAGGAACAAAATACTGTGAAGATAGTTTTGGAATACTGGTTTATTTAATTTCTTACAACCGAAAATTCTCTATCTTGCCTTTTTATCACCTGTAGATAGTAAACTTTTTCTACTATTTCTATCTAAATGCCTAGCTATCATAAGAAAATCCTTAAAAGTTCATTGTTTCTAAAACTAATATAATCTTCAAAAAGAAAATCAAAGGATTTTCATTCTGACAAATGAGTAATAATAGTAGATTGTCACATTACTCTTACAGAAAGTAAAGCAATTTATTGACCTATTTCTAAGGAAGGACAATAAACTCACTATATATTAAATATATTAATTTTTTCCATTAAAATATATACCACAAATTTAATTTCATGTTTTATAATCATAATAACCAGGAAGATACGTAGATGAGACACAATAGAAAAATGTCTTGCTAGAAATTGACCACAGATACAAATACAGTACGACAGAATGGTGCAAAATGTATCACTATCCCTTTTACTAAATTTGCCTGTCATAGAATCCATACAGATGGTCATCTAGGTGTTGATTTATTTTCTCCACATTTTATTCTCCCATGATTCTTTGATTCTTTTTCTGCTTCTCAGTTATACTACCAGGATCCCAGTTCCATTTTGAATAAGTAATGACAGATCCTAGGGGTCTGGAAATCCAAAGAGAAGGCTGAACAAATTTTTCAGAGATAGAAATCAATGAAATAAATTTACTTTTGCTATTACCAACAGCCTTCGGAATATACTCTTGATACTCTTTAAGCTATCAAAATCTATCTCTTGACTTTGTATTACCACATATTTTCCCTCATGAAAGTTAAAGGTAGTAGATGAAGGTGAGTTGAAAATAAAATGAAGTCAAAACACATAGTTACTTAGAATAAAAGTTGTTCCCTTTGGCTATATGTCTTTACATGTGCACTTCCTACTACTTGGGAGGCTCTCATCCAATTATCTCCAGCTTGCTAAAACTTTATATTGTTGAAATTTCACCTCAAAAATCATTCCCTCTAGAAAACTATCCATGATTTCCCATTCTAAGCCAGGTTTTCTCAATTTTGAGCTACCATAGTGCTATAAATTTTGCCTTCATAATCCTTAAGACACACAATTATATTTTCATGTGTGCGAATAATTGCTGTCAATAGGTCTCACTAATCACTAAGCTCCTTGGGTGCAGGGACTGTGGCAATTCTTGCTCAACACTGTATTCCCAGAAATTAGTACTGTTCCTAAAACAAAGTAATGCTTAATAAATGCCTGTCGAATTAATAAATTATTTAATTAAAGTCCTCAGTCTGGTTTTAAGTGTACACTCTACTGCCTACTAGCTATCTGACCTACAGCATATCTATATACATAATATTTTAAATAAAATAAAAATAAAATTATTTAGCTTACTAGTATATAATAATTTTTACTGAGACACGGTAAAGGTACAGAATTAGAGCATATTTAGCTAGAGGATAATTTTGAGATAGCGCTGCCCTCTTTGCTATAAACAGAGACAAAGCCTGAGTTTATTGAGCAGATTATGCTAGTAATGAAACAGTTTTACTAAGCTCTTAATGTTCTACTGAGAAAAAAATCAAAAAATTTAGTTTTAAAATCATTGTAACCCACGTAATGAAGGATTTCATGTTTTCTATTTTCTAAAGGTTTTTGACATGTAAACTTTTGTTTGTTCGCTTGTTTTTGTGTGAGGCACTGAGCATTAGGTTATTTGATGAGGAAAAATTAAGAATGATGAAATAGATGATTTCATATTTTATTTAATAATCATAAATATTTTATTTTATAACAAGAAAATAAAAATCCCAAGAAAGAGACCTTTTATTATATTCTTACTCTTCCTCCCAGAATGATCCAAGGGGAAAAGAGAAAAAGCTTGCCAAGATGCTGCAGTTTATCTTTTTAGTTCTTTAATACTTAGGCACTAAATCTGCTTTCCTTCATAAATGAAGCAATATTCTAAATTCTGTGTTTTCAAAGATTAATTCATACAAAAGGTAGTCCTCCATTTTATTGTTTGATAGCTTAATCAAAGTTAGAGGACTTTTATTCCAGAATCTGATCAGAGTTAGACTTCTTTTTGGGCATCTTCAGCCTGAAAAGGTTTCCAATGAGAGCATCAGAGTTCTACCCAGTCTAGGCACTGATCTTTCACTCTAAATATTGATTCCAGACCTAAGTCAAATGAGAGTGAAACTCTTAACCTGTTGTCCTTTATCTGCCCAATTTTTAAATTCCTGGGATAGATAATTGATATCAAGGCACAAATGACAATAGTGGATTTATAATTAGAGTATCAATCAAAGTAAAAATAGAACCAAATCCAGGAGCCAAATGAACACTGCAACATTTACAAATTACATACCAACTCCCTTGTGCAATAACAGACTGTTTCATCGACTGATCACAGATTCGATTTAATCGGCAAAAATTAAAAAAAAAAAGAGAAAAACGCATCATGGTGTTAGGTTTTTCTGGATCTTGAAACACTTCTTTTCAATTGTTTGGACCTTCTCAGCTTAAAATTTGATTAGGTCCTGCCACTGGAAACCCTTAAGTACATTGAAACTATTGACATTTTTGTAATGATGGTTCCTATAATCCCCAGGTCTCCAACTCTGAGCAGGAGAACTCCCAACTTCTATTTCTATGTGTCAGGGATTTTCTCCATGCCGTGCATTACTCCTACATTCTTGTACCTCAATTCTGAATTACATGGGCTCAGTCAAAGGACAGCTTCTGCTCTTTTTCTGAGAAAGCTACTTCACAATAATAGGTGTGATATTGTGAAATATATATTTGGTTTTCATCTCCTTTGTTTCCTGACATACAGCCCCTAGAATCCTTGGAATCTCCTGAGCAATAAGTGTGAATTTTTGTATGCTAAACAGTAGACTGATGGCTGGGCTAGGGGCTCCTAAGTAGCTTCAGGATGGGGACTGGTCACTGAAACAAGCAAAGCATTATAAAAAGGTTGGAACATTCAGCCCCATCTACCAATCTCTGGTGGAGTAGAGAGACTGAGGTTAAGTTGGTCACCAATGGCCAATGATTTAATCAATTGTGCCAGTGTAATGAAGCTTCCATAATAACCCAAAAAGACTAGGTTTTGAGAGCTTCTGGAGAGCTGAATACGTGGAGGTTTCTGGAGGGTAAGGCACCTGGAAAAGGCATGGAAGCTTCTCTCCTTCCCCCATACCTCATCATATCCAATTCTTCATCTGATGTTCATCTGTATTCTTTGCCGTATCCTTTATAATAAACTGTTAAATGTAAGTAAAGTATTTCCCGACTTCTGTGAGCCATCCTAGCAAGTTAATTGAATTCAAGGGAGGGGATCATGGGAACCCTGATTTATAGCCAGTTAGTTAGAGGTATAGGTGGCAACCTACTTATAACTTGCAACCGGCCTCTGAACTAGGAGGCAGTTTTGTAAACTAAGCCCTCAATCTGTGGGATCTGACACTACCTCCAGCTAGATAGTGTCAGAATTGAACTGAATTAGATGACACCCAGGTAGTGTTCCCTGTAGAATTGATTGCTTGGTGCCTGGTAAGGAGACATCCCCACACTTCTTGGTGACCAGAGGTAAGATTTTCTGCTTTGAGAATTAAGAGTAGGAAAAAAAAAAAAAACACCGATCTTTTCTATATCAAAATAGTCAATGGTCTGAAAAACATTCATAGGATACCCCTGCTCACACTTACTATTGCCCTCTGATATGGTCTGGCTCTGTGTCTCCACCCAAATCTCATCTTCAATTGTAAACCAAATTGTAATCCTCAGTGTTTGGGGAGGGACCTCGTGGGAGATGATTAGATCATGGCGGGGAGTTCCCCTATGCAGTTCTCATAACATTGAGTGAGGTCTCACGAGATCTGGTGGTTTTATAAGGGGCTTTCCCCCACTTCAGTGTGCACTTCTCTCTCCTGCCACCATATGAAGAAGGACTTGTTTGCTTCCCTTTCTGCCATGATTGTAAGTTTCCTGAGTCCTCCCCAGCCATTTGGAACAGGGGGTCAATTAAACTTCTTTCCTTTATAAATTATCCAGTCTTGGGTATGTCCTTATAACAACATGAAAACAGATGAATATACCTCCTCTTAATTTTGTGTTTGCCAAGTTTTTATATTTTAGTTTTCTCTGTCACCCTCATTGATGTCATTTGTTGCCTGTTTGAGAATTCCTTCCTCCTCTAGCTCCTGATTCCTGCAGAAGACTTCTTCTGGTTCTTACACTTGCCCATAACATTGGCTCCTGAATAGTTGAATTAGACTTGTTTTTAAAATGCTAACTTAAAAGTCTTTGCCTCCCTTTCCATATTCTGGAGTATCTTTTCATCTTTTCCTTTTCCCTGCCTTTGGTATACATGCTATTCTGATGATTCTCCAAATGTCTTCTGCGACCATCATAAAGACCTAGATCTCCTTTTCCCAAGTTTTGCCTTGCTGCCTGAACTTTATGTAAGCTCAGCTGGGTTTGGAAATTATCAAAATGTCCCCAAATTTGTTCTCACTATGCAATTACTATGTCTTCTATTTCCCACAGTTTCTACTTCTATTTCTATTTTATGCAGTTTCTTTCTTATATACAAGATTTTTTAACCTGGGTTTTAAAAAAATAGTTTTAAAAGGTTCCTCAAAAAGAGTCAAAATTAGACCCTGATTTTTAATTTTTACCTTCCATGCTGTAAGAATTGCTAAAAACACACTATATTCTGAAGATTTCCATTTAAACAATGTTTTCCTAATATCTCTAAGCAAATATGGCTTTCAGACCAAAATGTTGCAGGAAAAAACCTTTACATATTCCTTCCAGATCCAGTAGATTTTCCTTCAGTTTGAGCTAACTTAGTTTCTTTTTTAATTACCTACATAACAAAGGGTCTTATTTTTTACTGAAGGATTTTAACCTCCAACACACTTGGTTGGAGATATTTACTGCCATAATGAAGTTCTATTTAAAGTCAAGTAGAAGTCTGAAGGTCCCCAAGCAAAGAAAAAAATAAAATAAGGGAGACCATGGACACCCAGCAAACAAGCCATGCAAGTAATCACAAAATGATATATTTTCATGTGAACATATGTACTCATACAATGTATGAACTCCATTGAATGTTCTCAAGCATTCAGCACTGAAATGCCAAACAAATGAGGCTGAACAGAATACAGAGAGGCCAAAGACAATCATGTAGTCCTGCCCCTTCTCCCTAGTTGACTCTCAAAACAGTGAAGAAGGACATTGGAAAACCTAGGAAATGCAGTACTTGATGCCTCTTAAAAACTTCCTAAGAAACAGTGAAAAAGGAAAAAAAAAAACTTGAAGCCAATATTCTGAAATGGCATAAACTAACAATTTTTAAAAAGGGTGATATAGCAAGCAAGTGAATATGAACAAAAAAAAAACTCCCATGTCTACAAAAACATCAGAGATGATGGAAAAGTAACAGAAAGCAGAGCATCTCTAACAGACCTCTCCTGAGACCTAGAAATTCCAGAAGTGAATAAAAAAATTTTTAATCCAAATATTTAATATATCATGAACTTTCAATCTTGAATTAAAATATGTAAATCAATGCTGTATTTTTCCAGCCAATAAATTTATTGTGAATCTGATTAAAATTGTTCCAATATTTGGGTATTTTATGAATTATTACTACTAAATATATTTGTACATTATTGCCTACAGTTAAACCATTACAATGTGTGTGTCCTAAATAGAATCCTATGCCTGCAAGAGATAGATTAAAAGTTATTAATGACTCTCTTGGTTGAGTATTATCATTTACTATAATTGAATTACTTTAAGAATTTGGCCCAGTAATATACTATTATTAAATATACACAGAACAGTACAAGTAAAACATGCCAGGGAAACAATGTCTTTGACCTTCAAAAACTCAGTTTAATTACTCAACCAGTCGAATTTATGGTCAACAATGCAGAACAGCTTTTCACTGAAGGATTCAAATATATGCCGTTTGTGCTGCATTTGGAACTCTTCCAGACCAATTCTGCAATCTATTGTATATCAGGTTATATCCAATATCTCTTATTGCTATATATTTTAATTTTGGATGATATTTATACCCAATTATAATAGTTTTTCTCAAAATGGCCTATTTTCAGAATTAACAGATTACTATATCTTTGCCATTGTTTATTTGGAAGGGGAAGGGAAGTCTTCATTTAATGTAGTTCCAGTTTTGAAAAGCTTTTTTCAGTTAACTAAAAAAACTTATTCATACTGTAAAGTCATAGAGTATATACCAATATAATTGAATGAATTATTCTAAGATAAAATTATTTAGGTTTGTGATTTACAAAGATTTACAAGATTGAATTACCCTAACTGGAGATACAATTCATTTTTTCTCTCAAATCTGAAAGGTTTTTGTGTTTTAACAAGGGTTTTACTTTGTGCATTCATTTTTTATTGATACATTATACTTTACATATTTATGGGGTACATGTGATATTTTGTTCCATGCATAGAATGTGTAATGCTCAAGTCAGGGTATTTAGGGTATCCACCACCTTGAGAATTTATCATTTCTAAGTGTTGGAATGCATTCATTTTTTAAACAACTTTTTTTTATTATTTTTACATTTTTTATTAAAAATTATTTAACAGAATATATTCAAAATATTGCCATTTAAACATACAGTCAATCTTTTCAAAATTGGAATTTTTTTTGCTTTTATTTTGAAGGGTTTTTGGTAATTTTTAAACATTCATTTTAGGTTCAGCAGTACATATGTAGGTTTGGTTTGTAGGTAAATTGCATGTCACAGAGGTTTGGTGTGCAAATGATTTCATTACCCAGCCTAGTACCCAATAGGTAGTTTTTCAATCTTTCCCTCCTCCCACCCTCCACCCTCAAGTAGACCTCAGTGTCTGTTGTTTTTGTCTTTGTGTCCAGGTGTTCTCAATGTTTAGCTCCCACTTATAACTAAGAACATGCAGTATTTACTTTTCTGTTTCTGCTTTAGTTTGCTTAGGATAATGACTTTCAGCTCCATACATGTTACTGTGAAGGACATTATCTTATTCTTTTTATGGCTGTATAGTATTCCACAATGCTTGTGTCTTTATGGTAGAATGATTTATATTCCTTTGGGTATATACAAGCAGTCCAATAATAGGATTGCTGAGTCAAATGGTAATTCTGTTTTAAATTCTTTAAGAAATTGCCACCCTGCTTTCCACAATGGCTAAACTAATTGACATTCCCACAAGCAGTGTATAAGTGCTCCCTTATTCCACAACCTCACAGCCATCTGTTATTTTTTGACTTTTTAATAATAGCCATTCTGATTGGTGTGAGATGGTATCTCATTGTGGCATTGATTTGCATTTTTCTAATGATTAATAATATTAAGCATTTTTTTATATGCTTGTCATCCATGTACATATATGTCTTCTCTTGAAAAGTGTCTGTTTCTGTCCTTTGCCCACTTTTTAATGAGGCTGGGTTTTTTTTGCTTGTTGAATTAAGTTTCTTATAGATTCTGTATATTCTACCTTTGTCAGATGCATAGTTTGCAAATATTTTCTCCCATTCTACAGGTTTTCTGTTGACTCTGTTGAAGTTCTTTTGTTGTGCAGAAGCTTTTGTTTAGTTAGGTCTAATTTGTCAATTTTTGGTTTTGTTGCTGTTGCTTTTGGTGCCTTCATCATGAAATCTTTGCCAGGGCTTATGTCCA
This sequence comes from Pan troglodytes, assembly GCF_028858775.2. Taxonomy (NCBI): domain Eukaryota; kingdom Metazoa; phylum Chordata; class Mammalia; order Primates; family Hominidae; genus Pan; species Pan troglodytes. Next base: position 88,378,445 of record NC_072411.2, read on the forward strand.
GAATGGTATTTCCTAGATTATCTTCCAGAATTGTTTTAGGTTTTATATTTAAGTCTATAATCCATCTTGAATTGGTTTTTATATGGTAAAAGGAAGGAGTCCTGTTTTTTTGTCAACTTTGTTGAAGTTCAGATGGTTGGAGGTTTGCAGCATTACTGCCGGGCTCTCTATTCTGTTCCATTAATCTATGTGTCTCTTTTTGTACCAGTACCATGCTGTTTTGGTTACTGTAGCCTTGCAGTATAGTTTGAAGTCAGGTAACATGTTGCCTCCTGCTTTGTTCTCTTTGCTTAGGCTAATCTTGGCTACTTGGGCTCTTTTTTGGTTCCATACAAATTTTAAAATAATTTTTTTCTAATTCTGTGAAGAATGTCATTGGTAGTTTGATAGGAATAGCATTGAATTTGTATTTTGCTTTGGGCAGTATGGCCATTTTAACAATATTGATTCTTCTTATCCATGAGGATGGAGTGTTTTTCCATTTGTTTGTGTCATCTCTGATTTCTTCGTGCAGTGTTTTATGATTCTCATTGCAGAGGTTTTTCACCTCCCTAGTTAGCTATATTCCTAGGTATTATATTCTTTCTGTGGCTATTGTGAATTAATTGTGTTCTTGGTTAGACGCTCAGCTTGGACATTGTTGGTGTATAGAAATGTTCATGATTTTTGTACATTTATTTTGTATCCTGAAACTTTGCTGAAGTTGTTTCTCACTTCTAGGAGCTTTTGGGCAGAAATTATGAGCTCTTCTAAATATAAAATCATATCACCTGCAAACAGAGATGTTTGACTTCCTCTCCTCCTATTTGGATGCCTTTTATTTTTTCTCTTGCCTAATTGCTCTGGCTAAGATTTCCAGTACTATATTAAAAAGGAGTGGTGAGAGAGGGTATACTTGTCCTGTTTGGTTCTTAAGAAGAATGCTTCCAGCTTTTGCCTATTCAGTATGATGTCAGCTGCGGGTTTGTCATAGATAGCTCTTATTATTTTGAGGTATGGTCTTCTTCCAATGCCTAGTTTGTTAAGGCTTTTTAACATGAAGGGATGTTGAATTTTATCAAAAGCCTTTTTTGCATCTTTTGAGATGATCCTGTGGTTTTTGTTTTTAGTTTTGTCTATATGATGAATCCATTTATTGATTTGCATGTGTTGAACCAATCTTGTATCCCAGGGATAAGGCCTATTTGATCATGGCGGATCAGCTTTTTGATGTGCTGCTGGAATTGATTTGCTAGTATTTTGGTTGAGCGTTTTTGCATCTATGTTCATCCTGGATTTTGTCGTGAAGTTTTCTTTTTTTGTTGTATCTTTGCCAGGTTTTGGTATCAGGATATTTCTGGCCTCAGAATGAATTAGGAAGGAGTCTCTCCTACTCAATTTTTTTGGAATAGTTAAATAACTTTCTAAAGGTATGTGGTACATGTGGTAAAATCCACCAATTTCAAGTATACAATTTAGTGGTTTTTAGTAACTTTACCAAGTGGTTGTTCCATCTTTATGAATCACTTTTAGAACATTTCATTCCTCTCATATTATCTCATGCCCACGGACAGTTAATCCTTGTTCTCATCAACGTAAGTAAGCAGGCAGCCACTTACTTACGTTGTCTTAAAAGCTTACCATTTCTGGACATTTAACATTATAATATAAACTAGATGTTAGGTATTAAACTTAATCTATTGGAGAGAAAGAAATTAAAGCAATGGGACTGTGATTTCTTTCCCTCCTTATTTAGTGAAAAAGAAATGTGACTCTCCTGGGAATAAAAGAAGGCATGCAAATGATCTAATTTCCATATAAAATATCATAACTGGACCTCATGATAAAATAGCATTTGATAGCTGTTATCTGTGGAATGGTTTCAGAAGAATGTACATGATTGTTTAATGATAATCAAACATACGGTTTATAGACTTATAGGATAAAATGTCACACAAGCAAGGTGACTATCAGAGTATAAAATGGATATATCTCATAACCTAAATGCTATGTTCTTTCCAGAAAGCCTGCAGCCAAAGATAGATTACAGTAGGGGTACTACAGTCTGGTTGTCTCTTCCCAATTTAAGGCCCTAATGAGCAAGCATTTTCTTCAAAATTCTCCATTGAGGGTACAGTATTCTAGTGATCTAGGCATATCAAAGTTGTCTATGCAAGTAATGGGTGGGATGCCAAGGAACAAAAAATCTTTTTTAAAAAAATTATATTCTAAAGATCCTCCATAATGGCAAAATTTTAAAAACTGGCAACACAAAATTTTGAAAAGAATATATAACATCCAGAACTCTCTTAAACTGTTGGTTGGCATGCAATGTGGCACAGCCTCTTTTGAAAAACATCTGACAGTTTCTTAGAAAACTAAATGTATACCCATTCTATGACCCAGCTATTCTACTCATTGGAATTTATTCAAGAGAAATGAAAAGATGTTCAAAGACTTGTACAAGAATGTTCATTATAGCTTCATTAACAATAGCCCTACTGCAAACAGCCTAAGTGTTCATACAAAGAAGAATGAATAAGCAAAATGTGGTGTATCCATATAACAGAAAATAGAAATATCAGGAAGAAATTACTGATACACACAACATAGATGGATTTCCAAAACATTATGCTGAGTAGAAGAAGCCTTATTCAAAAGAGTACAGAATATATTATTCTATTTATGTGAAGCTCTATAAAAGGCAAATTAATCTGTAATGAAAAAAACTGTAATAGCGATTGCCTCTTGGGTGGGGAAGAAGGTGCAGGGATTGACTGGGAATAGACCTTAAAAATATTCTAGAGTAAAGTTAATGGTGTATATCTTGATAGAAATTTGGTTTACATAGTCTTATGCATTTCTCAAGCTCAGAAAACATAATTTAAGTTTTAAGTTTTATTCATTTCGTTAATATACATTTTACCTCTAGGAGGAAAAAATATTTAAAATATTGAACTGTAGTTAGTTATATGCAAGCTAAAGTGCTTATGAGGAAGCATACTGATGTCTGTAATATATACTCATGCATTGCATAATGGCATTTCTGTCAATGACAGTCTGCATATACCACAGTTATCCTATAAGATTATAATATCATAGTTTCATTGTATCTTTTCTGTGTTTAGCTACCCAAATACTTACCATTCTGTTACAATTGCCTGCGGTATTCAGTACAGTAACATGCTGTACAGGTTTGTAGCCTAGGAGTAATAGGCCAGACAATATAGCCTACATGTGTAGTAGGCTATACCACCTAGGTTTGTGTAAATACGCTCTGTGATGTTCACACAATGACGAAATTGCCTAATGACATGTTTATTAGAACTTCTCTTTGTCATTAAGTGACACATGACTGTGCTTCAAAACACATCAAAAAAGGTGGATTGGTGATAGAGGGATGAATGTAATATATGATCAACAGTATTCAAAGGAAAATGGTATAATCTAGGTATTGTGTATACTAGCATTAACTCTAAAATTCTTTCAGCTTGTTGTATATTTGAAACAACATAAGAAAGCATTGAAAATGTGTGTGTGTGTAAAGGCCAAATGCATTCTTATTTTTCAAACACAGTATCAACCCTGGAGGAGTAGAAACTTTACCTTTATTCATCATAGTTCTTAGGTTTGGACAGACTCATTTAATACAAGACAGATTAATGACAGACAAACAAACAAACAAGTGTATTAATGCATGCCACACACACCACACTGGAGAAATCTCAATGGAAATACCTCAAAAAGATGACTTAGCTCCACTTATAGAACATCTTCAATAAAGAACAATACACTTGTAAAGGAATGACAGACAAAGAAAAACAGTTCTAAACTTCCAAGGGCACGCAACTGTGGGAAGGTAAATATTTGGGATGAAACTAATGGAGTAAAGTTTGTTTGCAGATTCCTCTGGTGTCATCTCTGGGCTGATGAGTCTAGAGTCGTCATCTATAAAGAATTTATTTCCTATCTTTAGGCAGAAAGAGAAGAGGGTAGAGATAGCTTCCTCTCAATTTGCAGTTTCTTATTGTCTTTAGCTCAAAAATAACTTTTATCTCAAGGAGGCATTTTGGAGTGACAGGCTGGCTTACTTCAACATCTCATTGAAACTACTGTATTATATCCAGTTGCACCTGCCAGCATCTAATACCTTCTTATCCAACATTATCAATACTTATAGCTGATAAGTTAGTAAAATGTCAGTTAAAAAGGTAAATAAATATTGATGCATGCCTATTTTAAACATTTTGTTTTTAACTCTAAACATACAAAGATATAAAATATTTTTCAATGTTTTGTTGTAGGTCCACTTTTTTATTATTGTTCTAATCAGCACAAAGTTGTATGTTGCTTTTTTTCCATAAACCCTCCCACAATGCATTTTATTTTATTGGTTCTTCAAATTAGAGAGAAAACCTACATCTAATTGGACAAAATATCTTTGAAATGCACCTTTATAGAGTCTTCTTAAAGCATTCATTTTAAATTTTGCTTTTTTTCTCATATTCCATTTTAGATACCATGTGTTAAATTGTTTGATAAATCATTACCTATCTATCATAGCAAACATACTTGGCATAAAGAGGTCCGTGTAGATCTAAAACATAATTGCAGCTACATAATCAAAATTCTATTATAACACAATTTCCATCTGATTTTAGTATTTTTAAAACATTAGTTAAAAAGGAAGATAAACTAATACTTTCTAGTCTCAGTCAAAGACTATTTTTTATGTTGTAGTTCTAAATTCCCTTCTGCACAGTCCCATGTGATTCCTGTTGAAAATTTCTCTCCTGATAAATTATCCAAAATGTTACTGCCTGTTTCACTTATTTCCGCTCCCCATGTGTTTCTTTATCCTTTAGCTAGTCCCTGTCTCTCTCTCTTTCACCTATTCACTCTCTCTTGTGCATATGTCCTCCATCATTATCAGTATGGAAGATGCTCTACACTGGCTCAATCAACATCTATTCAAAATAATAAAATTTCCAGCCCACCTTGCACCTATGTGTGGCCACATGCACATGACATAGCTCTAGACATTGAATTATAAGTAGAAGTTCTTAGGGAGTGCTTACTTTCCTTTCTGAATAAAATAAAATGGAGATCTTAAGGGACTTCAGTTTTCATGGGTTTTTTTTTTTCTGGTTTGCTTTTTGTTTTCTTGTTTTGGTTTTCGGGTTTTTTTGGTGTTTGGGGTTTTTTGTTTTTTGGTTTTTTTTTTTTTTTTTGAGACAGGGACTCATCCTGTAGCCCAGGCTGGAGTGCAGTGGCGTGATATCAGCTCACTGCAACCTACGCCTCCCAGGCTCAAGTGATCCTCCCACCTCAGCCTCCCAAGTAGCTGGGATTAAAGTCATGTGCCACTGTGCCCAGCTAATTTTTATATTTTTTATAGAGACAGGGTTTCACCATGTTGCCCAGGCTGGTCTCGAACTCCTGAGCTCAAGTGATCCACCTGCCTTGGCCTCCCAAAGTGCTGGGAGCATGAGCCACTAACACCACGCCCAGTCTGGAACTTCAGTTTCAATCAAGCAAAAAAATATTCAATTACTTTATGCATCCAATATTTTGTAAGTCAAGAAAATATTTCAAAAGCAACTTTCACAAGGTTTAAAATTAAAATGGGGCTTTCTACTTAACAAATAGCTAACTAATTTTATGTCAGCTAAATACCCTATTCCACAGTTGGTTGGTTTGTTCATACATAATGAATGAATAGAGAAAAAAATTGGCCATTTTGAGTAGATACCATAAGCTCATGCTTCTTAAAGTAGGGTAAGTATATTTAATACTATCCTAAAGAGTATATGAAAGAACAGGATAAAAATGTCACTTTTAGCAAAGTATTCATTTTCTTTGAAAGCAGGTCATTTTAAACATTATATGAATATTAAGATAACATGGGTATTATATGGAATAGAATGAAAAAAAACTTGCACTAATATAGACTTTATAAGAGCCGAATTTTGAATGATATCATGAAGAATATTAAAAGTTGGCCAGGTGCGGTGCCTCACGCCTGAAATCCCAACACTTTGGGAGGCTGAGGTGGGCAGATCACTTGAGGTCAGGAGTTTGAGACCAGCCTGATCAACATGGTGAAACCCTGTCTCTACTAAAAGTACAAAAATTAGCTGGGCATGGTGGCGGGCACCTGTAATCCCAGCCGCTTGGGAGGCTGAGGCAGGAGAATGGTTTCAACCCAGGAGGTGGAGGTTGCAGTGAGCTGAGATTGTGCCACTGTACACCAGCCTGGACAACACAGCAAGGCTCTTTCTGGAAAAAAAAAAAAAAAAGAATATTAAAAGTTGGGCTTCTGAGTACAGATGACCTTTTTCTACTGACTTTGTACAAATCAATGTGAATAATAAATTATATTCTTGATATCTATGCTGTCTCATCAGTATCACTACAGGAAATAAAAAAACAGAGATCAGGAAGTCTCTGCTGCCTTATGTAAAAATTCAAAACAGTCTATGAAATCTGCTTTTAGGATTTCTCTCCCTGTCTTATTACCAGCGAAGTCTCTGCTGCCTTATGTAAAAATTCAAAACAGTCTATGAAATCTGCTTTTAGGGTTTCTATCCCTGTCTTATTACCAGCCACAAGTGGGAAAGGCAATGAAGAGTAAATACTCTCCCCCAGAATTAGACTCTTGAGCAAGTGAGACAGTGATGTTTGCTGTGATGGACTTGTCCCTGGCATGGCCAATGACAGCAAGATGTGACCCAAACTCTTCCTGCAGCCTAACCTCAGAGGCAGCTCTTCCTGCCAGATTCCCCCAGCCCCATGCACAACCATCTTAAGTCCCATTTCTTTTCCAACCAACTGTTCTGTGAGCCTGGAAAAAAATTTCAAGTAGACTTATTTTCTTGCTTAAGTTCATCACAGTTGATTCTTGTTTCTAAGCAGCAAGCACAGATCCTTCACCCCTCATTCAAACAATAGGAATAGCAAAATGACTCAAACATCACAGCATCAAAGTTAGGCCAAGCAGGCTGGGCGTGGTGGCTCAGGCCTGTAATCCCAGCACTTTGGAAGGCCGAGATGGATGGGTCACCTGAGGTCAAGAGCTCGAGACCAGCCTGGCCAACATAGTGAAACCCTGTCTCTACTAAAAATACAAAAAATTAGCTGGGCATGGTGGCAGGTGCCTATAATCCCAGCTACTCAGGAGGCTGAGGAAGGAAAATCGCTTGAACCCGGGAGGCGGAGGTTGCAGTGAGCCAAGATCGTGCCATTGCACTCCGGCCTGGGCAACAAGAGCAAAACTCCATTTCAAAAAACAAACAAACAAAAAAGTTAGGCCAAGCAATCACAACACCAAGATTTAATAGCAATGGGAGAGACAGCATTAAACTCTAAATTGATATTATTTTATGGTGCAGTAATTACTTTTATTTTGTTAAGAATAACTGTCCCGATGAAATTCTGGTAGGACTTAAAGAAAGAATGTGCCAACCTAAATGCCTTCTAGTCCTTCATCACTCATCAACATCAGAATTTCATGGGGTGTTAGGTTAAAATGCAGTTTCTGCAGCCAATCCCAGAAGTGAAACAGGTTCTTCAAAAGGAGCCTAAGAATCTGAATCGTAAGCAGCTTTGTACTGACTGATATGCAAATTAAAGTTTGAGAACAACGGGCCTAGGTGAATTTTTTAAGATGTACTAAAACAGACATTACACATGTTTTATTGATAGCAGTTAAAATTTCTTCCTGAATCTTTGGTTAAAACAATGTTCTTAACAGAGTCACGGTGCTGTAATATAAAGAGCTAATGCTTGAATATCCCCCTTCCTGCTCTACAAATAACAAAGTGTTATCCTCTGAAACCAAACATAAAGTTTTGCTTCCTTATTTCTTTTCTCTATATTTTCTGTTTTTCCTAGTATCTGCCCTTGAGAATTACCCTGATTAAAACTAAAAAGAAATAAATAAAAAGAAGGCAGCAGCACATCCTTTACAAACTCTTTACCTGTTTTGGCATGTATCATATAAGTGATGAATTGCATATGCTTGTTAGTGGCTCAACAACTTGGTTATTTAGTTTTGGAGCTTGCAGTCAGCTTCCTTGATTTACTGCCCTGGGAAATAATAATACATTCCAAGAACAGAGAGATATCTCTGTATGTATCTAATACAGAAGATAAATTTTATTCTAGAATCTAGAGCACAAAAGAAACCACTAGAGATTAATATGAACAATGCAAGATTTTCTCATTTTTATAATACCAAAAAGTAAGGGAATAAGTAAAAAGAAATACAATATTCAGAAGGAGATAAGCAACTAATCTAATTTTACTTTTTTCTCATTAAATGGTTTATCTTTAGTAATAAAGTCTCAACAAGCTCACTTTTATACATCAAAGCCATAGTGATAAATGCATATCAAATATAACATTAAACTTTTAAAAAGAGCATTTGGAGAGGAATCTCTTCTTAAAACATTGGTTTATAGAGTTACAAAACAAAAAGAATACATATAAAGATGTCAAAAACTTATTGATCACAGGAAGAATTTTAGGACTGTCTCTTTCCTCATTCCCTTCCTTGGTCCCCTCTCCAGGAAAGGTCAGGGTTAATAGGCAAACTCATTTTCATGGCTCTCAGTGCCACAGTTTGTAATATTCACAGTCTTGAGCACAGTCTTGAGCCTGGGCCTGTCTGGGTGTTCTCTTCCCAGCTCCCTTTCTGAGCCTCTAAATCTCTATTCCCATGTGGCTGCAAGAGAAGAATCAACCACTACTCAGGAGCTGTACCACCCTAAAAAGGTCTCTGGTAAAGTTATCTAAGCAAATTCTGCTCCCAGTCTTAGAAGCAACACAGTAGCACTACTTATGCTACCTGGTCATTACACTACTGGTCAGCATGGGCTTTTCTCATCATGTAAGGGTAAATTTTTATAATACCAAAAAATAAGGGAATAATCATCTCCTAGTAAAGTTCCTGTTACGTAATACAACTATTCTCAGATCTATATTAATATGAAATCAGTATCATATATCTTTTGCAATGGGAAAAAACATAAAACTTGTTAAAATCCCAGATGACACACCTGCTACAGAATTTTAAGAGCACTCCTTCATCAGAATAAAGAATAATTAGGTATTTGTCAGTCAAGAAATACTGGTACTAGACAGTAACCTGGTGTGGGCAGTTGAAAACAAAAGGGACAATTCAATTTGAGAAAATTCATGCTGAATCCAATGAAGTGGAAAAGTAGAACAGGCCAAACATGAGTCATCACCATAATTGAATGACTGAATAGATGTCCTGTCAGCAATATCATCTCAGAACATATTAGATAATAGACACACAGAGAAAAGAGACTAATTATAATTACTGCTTAACAGTACACCTACTGAGTCTCCTGCATGCTCAGTAATAATAGTTTGAGTGCTTTCTGCATGGGTCTGCATTGTATTTAGTAAGAGGTAATAATAATACCTGACAGTTAATAAGTGTTTAGCAGTACCAGGCACTATGTTAAATGCTTTACATGAATTATCTGATTTAATGCTCAGAAGAAGCCCACAAAGTACTATTAACCCCATTTTCACCAATGTGATAACTGAGTCTTAGATTAAGTAGAACAAGCAAAATTACACAGCTCTTAAAGATTGGAGCCCAAAGTCTGCCTGGTTTAGGAGTCTTCTCTCGTAAGTACTATGGCTTCTTTCAAAAATATTACATAAATTACAAAATTTTACAAAGGTGGAAAATAAGTCCCAGACTTTTAAATAATTTTCCAAAAACTAATAGGCAGTTAGGGTTTCATGATGTACTCAAAGCTGCTTATGTTTTTTTACTATGCCATATGCTACTGCTTTGTCAACAAACAGAATCAGAAAAAAATTAAGCTTCTGGAACAAATATTGAGTTTAAAAACAATAATCCTTAAAATGAGGTGCAGATTTCACCATTTTTATTAATCCTTCTTTTATTTACAATTACAGTGCACTTTGGAAGCAATGCAACAACAGGAAGCAACATGCCCAACTTTTATCACTCACCAGGCAGGAAAGAACACCAGTTTCCAGACTAAACATTATTTTGAAATCATGTTATACTAAGATTGCCAGAAGAAGCTGTCACAGCTTTTCAGTAAAGAAACAAACACAAGACTCCTGTTGGGCATAATATGCAGTCCCGTAATCAGCAAAGAATTAAAAGAGTCCAATTCTAAGCTGGTATCTAGGACAAATAACAGTGGCTGCTAAACTCAGATAATTAATGGAACTTTTAAAGTGTTATTTTCTAAAGATGACTTAATGACATGTAATTTTCCATCAATTAAAATGGTTTATAACTAATTGTTTGTGTCAGTCTGCTGGCATCTCTAAAGTAATCTTAAAGTGGTTGCTAGCACATAGTGTTAATATCCAACAGTTTGGATAAACTCAGAATGAATATCATTACCACTAAGAAAAATTTGCTCTGAGCATAGGTTAAAGAAATACAGTAGTTTGGACCTTAAAGACTATCTAGTCTGATAGTTTTTACCTAGTAGGAGAAATTTAGACACATGGATTCAATTTTCTGAGTAAGATAACATCTAACTAGAGAACTCTAACATAGTTTTCTCCACATAAAACATCTAGAATAGCAATACCCAATATTTTCACTGAAATAGTTATGAAAATACAGAATACATATAAAAACAACACTGCCAGTGCACAGCACACATCTATACTCCCAGCACTTTTAAAGGATCAGGTAGGCAGGTCCCTTGAGCTCAGGAGTTCAAGACCAGCCAAGGCAATATGGTGAAACCCTATCTCTACAGAAAATACGAAAATTAAGTGGGCATGGTGGTGCACACCTGTAGTCCCAGCTACTCAGGAGGCTAAGGTGGGAGGATCGCTTGAACCCAGGAAGTCAAGGCTACAGGGAGCCGAGATCATGTGACTACTTTCTAGCCTAGGCAAGAGAGTGAGACCCTATCTCAAAAAGCAAAAACAAAAACAATAAAAACAATAAAACTCTACATTGTAAAAACTTATACTTAATAATCCTAATCAAAGCTTGACACATGCTTTATCATTGCTAACAAAGAAAACAAGCACAATGCATTGCACTAATAGTTGGCAGGAGATACTTTGTCCTCCTAGTTTTTCCCCTTGCTAAAGATCACAAGATTTTCACAGACTATAAAGTGAGGTTATTGTTTTATGAGACACTAGATTGCCTCCTTTACTTCAATTAGTATTTCATCTTCCTCAAATATTCAGAAATGGCCAATAGTGGAAACTGAAACAGGTTAACCACGAATTCAAAACATCTGCCCTAACTAACTTCCTGCTAGACACTGTAAATCGGGCCAAGGAGGTTTATCCTTTCTGCATCTGGAAACTTAAGAAACTACATATATCCAAGTGAACTGGGATCACAGCCAAATATGAATCATGATTCTGTTGGCAAAGTTTGACTCTAGAGATATCTCATCTTATTCTATAACAAAGTAATTCTTTTAAGGGCTGCTAAGGCCAAAAACTGTAGCAAGTTGATGAAAATGAAATAATATTTGAAGACCAAGAAGATGAGCATATTAGTGATTATGAGATGTATCATTTCATAATATATATTTTTAAAAACTATTTGGTCTTTTTAATAGATTTTAAATCAAGACAAACCCTATGCAAGAAATGTAGAGACTTCTGCTTAAATATCATGGATTGAATACCCATATTTATATCCACTCACTTTTAAAATACCACTGAAATACAATAAAGAATTATTTAGATATAAATGTAAAACGACAAAATGAAATATAGGGAAGATAATAAAAAGATGAGAAATATAAAAAAAATTAGGAAAAATCTTACTGGAAAATTGATGGGTGGATAATAATTGAATTTTCAAAATACTATACAGAAAACTGATACCTTAATGTCTACAAAAAAAAGCCCAAGTGGAGTATATGCAATGTATTTACAATTAAATGATATCAGACTTCTCAAAAGCAAAATTAGAAGCTAAAAAAGTGAAGAAATTCCTGAGAGGAAAGCATTTGTTTAACCATTAGTTCTACATCTAGCCAAAATATCAAATCAAATTCAAGGGTGGGATAAAAACCTTTCTAGACACAGAGTGTCTCAAAATAATTCTCTCTCATCCACATCCTCTCATCAATCTCCTGAAGAATGTGCTCCATTGAAATAAAATAATAAACTCAGAGAAATTGATGGGAGCAACATAATTAGGGAAAACATAAACAAAATCATCAGGACAAAGGAAATTCCCAAAACAACAGCACTTTATCAAGCTGAGAATGCAACACATCTAGAATGGATTAGGGGAAAAATATGGGGTGGATATCCGAAGAAAAAACACTTGGACTGACAGATCTCCTAAAGGCTTATATATTCTATAGAGTATTTAAAGAAAGATTAGTTCTATGTATGCAAAACAGCATAGATACTAAAAAAAAGTAACTATTAAATCCAGGAAAAACAAAAAGTCACAATAGAAAGAAAATATAATCATATTACACATGCCACTGAAAAATATTTATGTAAAGAGAATGATATAAACAGTAAAAGTTAACTAGGAAAAGCAATATAACTGTTGATAAGATACAAGAGGAAATATGTGAACATGAGGGAAGCGATGGCAAGAGAGAGAAATCCTCATTTTTCATGGTAGAAAGTTAAGATAATGTCAAATTTAAAATCAATAAATTGTAATATAAACATATTTTGTAGAAATATAGCAATATCACTTGAAGAATTAGCTAAAATGTTTTACAGTGGCTGCCTGCAGTGAAAAGAGCTAGGTGAGTTAAAGAAGATTATGAGGAAATAAAAAGTAAATTAACAGAATTAAAAATTAAGCAGCAGATTACATACTTGAGATCAAAATAAATGAATCAGTGACACTGAGAAGAAATTTGAGAAGTAGAAATACATACCATACTCATGGACTGTAACACACAATACTGTGATGTTCTCTGTAAATGTATTCATAGAATGAATGTGTTCCCAAGTACCCCAAAAGATTTTAGGGAAAAGAAATTGGCAAATTTATTTTTAAATATGAATGATGGTGCAAAGAGCCAAGAATAGCCAATACACAATTGAAGAATAATAAGATGGTATAGTACTTATTACCAAGTTAAAATAATTAGAAGAATGTGGTATTAGCAAAAAAAAAAAAAAAAAAAAAGACATGGATCAATAGAACAGAACAGAAGGCTAGAACCCCCCACACATATTGACCCTTGATTTATGGCTGTTGCAGGTGCTGTTAACAGCTTACACCTAAAAGTTTTCCCAGGAGCATGTCCTTAGGTGATTGGAACAACCTGATGCAGGAGTGTCTGAAACTTATGCCTCTAATCCAGGGATTCCCAAAGCCAGTTACGGACATGTTGTGGCACAAAAGTCCCACTCCTTTGCCTCAGTACAGACTCTGCAGCACAGTGCAAGTTATGTTTCAGAACTCTCTGTGGGATCAGCTAAGGCTAGGCTTCCCCTCTAGCCATGTATTTCTTTGGCTTTCCTCTCTCTTTCCAACAATGTTTCCTTCTCCTGCCTACAGATTTCTTTTAAAAGTACTTCTGTAATAAGTCTCTTGCCTTAGAAAACTCACTGGAAGTTCCACATCTGTGGAACCCAAAAGAGGACACAACTGAATGCAAATTAAATATTACTGATATATTCTTACCTACTAAATAAGTTGCCATCACCTATTAGATGAATAGATGAGAAAGAGATGCATTTTACATACTGTATATATAAATCTTCATAATGAATGTGTATGGTATGTTGTGTGTTCTCCATCCAACAAAGTGATAGTGACTTAGTGAATGAATAAGTTAAAATTATTATGGGAAAAAACTTCATAATATGTGTAAAGAAGTTTAAAAGTTATTAAATAGGGTTTACTTATGATATGGTTTGGCTGTGTCCCCACCCAAATCTCATCTTCAATTGTAACTCTCACAATTCCCATGTGTCATGGGAGGAACCTGATGAGAGGTAGTTGAATTATGGAGGTGGGTCTTTTCTGTGCTGTTCTCATGATAGTGAATGAGTCTCATGAGATCTGATGGTTTTAAAAACAGGAGTTTCCCTGCACAAGTTCTCTTTTTACCTGTTGCCATCCACGTAAGATGTGACTTGCTCCTTCTTGCCTTCTACCATGATTGTGAGGCCTCCCCAGCCATGTGGAACTGTAAGTACAATTAAACCTCTTTTTCTTGTAAATTGCCCAGTCTTGGGTATGTCTTTATCAGCAATGTGAAAATGGACTAATACAGTAAATTCATAAGGATAGAGTGGGGCATTGCTGAAAGGATACTCAAAAATGTGGAAGTGACTTTGGAACTACTTAACAGGCAGAGGCTGGAACAGTTTGGAGGGCTCAGAAGAAAGGAAAATGTGTGAAACTGTGGAACTTCCTATAGACTTGTTGAGTGGCTTTGACAAAAATGCTGATAATGATATGAGCAACAATGTCCAGGCTGAGGTGGTCTCAGATGGAGATGAGGAACTTGGGAATTGGAGCAAAGGTGACTCTTATGTTTTAGCAAAGAGGCTGGTGGCATTTTGCCCCTGCCCTAGAGATTTGTGGTACTTTGAACTTGAAAGAGATGATTTAGGGTTTTTGGTAGAAGAAATTTCTAAGCAGCAAGGCTTTCAAGAGGTGACTTGGGTGCTGTCAAAGGCATTTCATTTTATAAGAAAAACAGAGCATAAATTTTGGAAAGTTTGCAGCCTGAAAATGCAATAGAAAAGAAAATCCCATTTTCTGAGGAGAAATTCAAGTCACCTGCAGAAATCTGCATAAGTAACAAGGAGCCAAATGTTAATCCCCAAGACAATGGGGAAAATGTCTCCATGGCATGTCAGAGATCTTCATGGCAGCCCTTCCCATCACAGGCATGGAGGTTTAGGAGAAAAAAACGGTTTTGTGGACGAGGCTGAGGGTCCCTCTGCTGTGTGCAGTCTAGGGACTTGGTGCTCTGTGTCCCTGTTGCTCCAGCCATGACTAAAAGGGGCCAAGGTACAGCTTGGGCTGTTGATTCAGAGAGCGTAAGCCCCAAGCATTGGCAGCTTCCACATGGTACTGAGCCTGTGTGTGCACAGAAGTCAGGAATTGAGGTTTGGGGACCTCAGCCTACATTTCAGAGGATGTATGGAAATGCCTGTATGCCCAGGCAGAAGTTTGCTGCAGCGGCAAGGTCCTCATGGAGAACCTCTGCTAGAGCAGTGTGGAAGGGAAATGTGGGGTTGGAGCCCACACACAGAGTCCCTACTGGGGCACCGCCTAGAGGAGCTGTGAGAAAAGGGCCACCATCCTCCAGACCCCAGAATGGTAGATCCCCTGAAAGCTTGCACCCTGCACATGGAAAAGCCACAGGCACTTAAGCTAGCCCATGAAAGCAGCCAGGATGGAGGTTATACCCTGCAAAGCCACAGGGGCAGAGCTACCCAAAACCATGGGAACCCATCTTTTGCATCAGTGTGACCCAGATGCGAGACACAGAGTCAAAGAAGGTCATTTTGGAGTCTTAAGATTTGACTGTTCTGTTGGATTTTGGACTTGCATGGGGACTGTAGCCCCTTGGTTTTGGCCAATTTCCTCCATTTGGAACAGCTGTATTTACCCAATGCCTGTACCCCCATTGTATCTAGGAAGCAACTAACTTGCTTTTGACTTTACAGTCTCATAGGCAGAAGGGACTTGCCTTGTCTCAGATGAGACCTTGGATTGTGAACTTTGGAGTTAATGCTGAAACGAGTTAAGACTTTGGGAGACTGTTGGGAAGGCATGAGTGGTTTTGAAATATGAGGACATGAGATTTGAGAGGGCCCAGGGCCGGAATGAGATGGTTTGGCTGTGTTCCCACCCAAATCTCATCTTCAATTGTAACTCCCACAATTCCCACGTGTCATGTTATGGGGGCGGATCTTTCCTGTGCTGTTCATCATACTGAATGAGCTTCATGAGATCTGATGGTTCTAAAAACAGGAGTTTCCCTGCACAAGCTCTCTTTTTGCTTGCTGCCATCCATGTAAGATGTGATTTGCTCCTCCTTGCCTTCCACCATGATTGTGAGGCCTCCCCAGCCATGTGGAACTTTAAGTCCATTAAACCTCTTTTTCTTCCTAGTCTCAGCTATGTCTTTAGCAGCAGAGGATGGATAAAACAGACTAATGGAACTTGTATGAATTCACATTTATGAAATAAACAGAAAAAGATATTTTATATGCAAGGATCTTTATTGTAGCAGTATTTATAATCATTAAAAGCTGGCAAGATATTTGAATGGTCAAAACAAGGGAATACTATGTAGCAATTAGAGACATTTTTCTATAATCATATAAGGATATGAGTGGGAAGGGGAGGAATCAAAAACTGTATATACAATATAATCCCACTGACACTTAAAGTGAAAATATTTTTGTTGGTGTGAATGGAAAAAAAAAAAAAGGAAAAAAGTACAGAAAAATGGGAGCAGCAGTTATCTCCAGATGATGAAACTGATAAATTTATTTTTCTTTATACTTTCCTGTAAATTATAAAATTTCTATGATTAGCATGAATTATTTTTATAATCTAAAAGATGTATTTTGAAAGTCCATGGCTTGTGTCTAATCTTGAAACCCATTAATTTAAATACATTCATTTACTTTTTCATGATGATCATCTAATAGAAGATAAAGTTATTCATTACCATATGCAAATTTTTAAAAAATCTTTAATTTCTAAATAAATACTGCTTTTTTAAAATTAAACTGTTTAATTTCAGGTAATTCATGGGACAAATAGCCACTATAATTTAAAACATGTACTTCTGGAACCTAGAGAAATCGTCAGATCAAATAAACTAATTGTCTGAATTACCACCAACTCCATCTTTCCTGGTCCATGACTTCCACTGAATCTTCTGAACATTTCCAGTCTGTGTTTAAAACTACAATGTGCCTTGGTCTGTGGGACAAACCCGGGGAAGTACTACAGGGCTTCAGAGATGCAATGTGGTTCTTGTCACAGAAATATGATCACTGATGTGTTGAGGTTGGACACTCAGTTACACTTGTTTTATTTCACAAAACCACTTAAAGCTTAAGTTAAAGGAAGTCAACATATTTTTTATTTACTTATTTTCATTTCATACTTCTCTTCAAAGATATTTTTATTTTTCAAAGTCAATGCATTTTGTTTGAACAATGTTTTAAAATTGCTGCAATGCAACTTGATATAGGAACACTCAAGAGGGCACTGATATTTTCAATATAGCTCAGTTAGGAACAAAGGTTTTACAAATAGAAGGCACTTAGTGACCTGCTAGTTTAATCCCATCATTTTTCAAATGAAACTGAGGCTCACAGGGCTAAGAAACTTGTCGAAGTTCAAATCCAATTATGACAGAGCTACTATGTGTCTAATTCCAGTATTTTTTTAACACCCAATACTGCTCAACTACCTGAGATCAGATGGTCAAGTTTGCAATTTTCTGATACTTGAAAACAAAAAAAAAAAACAGAGGTCACATGAAGAAAACAGCTGCAAATTGCATTATCAGTAATTATCTCTATTTTGGAGGGGGAAAAATCATGTTTTTCTTTTTCCTAAATGGTAAAAATGTTGTATTTGCATGAAGTTTGTTTACATTCATCATTAACTTTTCTACTAAAATTCTGTGAGTGAATATAGTGGGGCATTTTTTCTTCTTTTAATGAGGCAAGGTGCAAGTATTACCTATAGTTAATTAATCTTAACAAACAAGCCAGTATTTCAACTTGGATTTTGATGTGTGAAAAATAGCACTTTTAGGACCTGATCCTGGCAGATCTGACTTAACAGCCTGTAATTTAAAAAATAGCAAACTAGGAGTCACTCACCTCATGGCCTCACTATATTAGAACACACAATTTCAGTAGTACCAAAGCAAAGCAAAACAATTTTTTCTACTGCTTATTAATGGTAAATTGAAGACACAACAATTTATAGAGATTTATTAGTGTAGAGGTAAATACCGATTTAAAGAGACTTCTGGGCTGCTTTAAAGCGTGCTTTCAATAGTGAATACAGAACTAGAAGTAACCATTACACATACTATTGCATACCAAAAAATTACTGGTAAATCATAAATCAGAATTATCAAAATTTTAAATTATAATAACTTCTAGTATGTTTATCTATGATTTATTTATATTCTGCCATGTTCCTATTATAAACTAAGGATGGCTTAACATATCATAAAATATAGCAAAATAGCAGAAATTAAAAGTTTTTAAGAAAAATAAGGCAAAAATAAAATTAGTTCAGGAAAACATGAAGGAACTAAGTATAAGGGAGGTGGGGAGAACGAGGAATAGTCTAAGTATGCTAACGTCCTTATTCATAGTTAAAAATCTGTAACCGTATTTAAAAAAATGTAGTTAAAATGACCTCAATCTCTTAAATTTTTAGATTTTTTTAATTTTAGGGAAATATTCCAGTGACTTATATTGCTTTGTGATTAAAAAAACAAATATTTAGGCCAGGCACAATGGCTCACACCTGTAATCGCAACAATTTAGGAGGCAAAGGCAAGAGAATAGCTTGAAGCCAGGAGTTCAAGACAATTCTAGGCAACAAAACTAGACTCCGTTTCTACAAAAAAAATATAAAAATTAGTCAAGTGTGGTTGTGCACACCTGTAGTCCTAGCTACTTAGGGATAAGGTGGAAGGATTACTTGAGGTAGAGTTCAAATAAGTAGCAGGCTATGATTGCACCAGTGTACTCCAGCCTGGTCGACAGAGGAAAACCGTTTCAAAAAAAATAAATCAGCCTGAAGTTACTTCATTTTCTGGTGGGTTTTTGTTGTTGTTGTTGTTTGTTTGTTTTTGTTTTTTTGTTTTGTTTTTTGAGATGGAGTCTTTCTCTATCACTTAGGCTGGAGTACAGTGGTGTGATCTCTGCTCACTGCAACCTCTGCCTCCCAGGGTCAAGCAATTCTCCTGTCTCAGCCTCCTGAGTAGCTGGGATTACAGGCGCCCGCCACTATGCCCGGCTAATTTTTGTATTTTTAGTAGAGAGATGGGTTTCACCATGTTGGCCAGGCTGGTCTCAAACTCCTGACCTCAGGTGATCCACCTGCCTCAGCCTCCCAAAGTGCTGGGATTACAGGTATGAGCCACCGCACCGGGCCTGTTTTTTTTTTAACGCATATTAAATGTTATATTTTAATTAAAAATTACATGTAGAGTACTATCATACCTGCTTCAAAATTATTGTTACCTACCTATTGTCTCTCTGTATATATACACAAAGAGACACAATAAATTCTATTTAACAAATATTTACAATATTTCTGTTACGTAGACTTTGGCTTATTTTTTACTTTCTTCTTAGTAACTTTCCATATTTAATTATTTTATGTAAATAATAAATACATTATTCTTTTCAATAAAACCTAAGAGCTGTGATTTTTAAAATATTTTAATGCAAGTATTGGGCATTTGAATGAGTTTGTGTGCAGTGCAATTTAATCCGTTAGTAACCTTGCTCCCAAGTTATACTCTATATTGGAACAATCAAGAGCTCAGGTGTAATTACAATCACATCGGGCTCCAAATCCCAGCCCAGTTTAATGAATAAGACCACTACCACAACCACCACGACCACACACACACACACACACACACACACACACACACACACACCCTCCTCGCCATTTGGGACTGGTATTCACTCAGTGATTTCTGCAGCCCGAGAAGAAAAAAAATATTGCTCCTTCATTTCTGGGAGGCCTTACATTATTGTTATTTCTCACTGTTACATTTCTGCTACAACTAACGAAAGGAGAATTCTCTCACTTCTTTCAAAAAATCTTCAATAATCCAACCACCAAGGATTTAGAAGTTCGCCTCATTTTTTCAGGGTCCTTTTGGTAAGGAAACCATTGAGGTTCCCAAGGTCGGCACTATAGGGCCATTTAAATCAAGATACAGTTAGAATACAGGACCTACTAAGAAGCATTAAATTTTCAAGGCCACCCTTACCAGCCTTGAACTATCATTCTGAGACACATTTAATGTACCTTTCCTTCTGCCCAGGAAGAGATACGAAGTCTAGGTATGAATCCTACTCCTGACATTTACTGAGTATGTGACTTGGGCACATGGCTTAACTTCAATGCATCTTATTTCCTCACCTGTAAAATGGAAATATGTTCTGGAATTGTGAGGATTAAATGAGATAACTGAAAATGACTAGCACAATATCTTACCCCTAACAAGTAGGAATTTATTCAATCTTTCCAGGCCTAACTTTCCTACCTTATCATTCTGAGTTCCTTCCTTACTTTCCTTAAATACCTTAAATACTGTCCTTGCTATTCTATTATTTCCTCTGTTCTACCACTTGTTTTCTTTTCTTTGCTCTCTCTGTTTATTCCGCTCCCAGATCATCAGATAGCCTTCTTGTCACACTAATTTCCTAGTGAATTCTAATCCTGAGCTCCTGAGGAACTGACCTATCTGTTACCAACTCCTTCCAACAATTTTCCCAGGAAGTATAGGAAATCCAATAGAAATATAATAGAGGAAGTCTAGATCTGGTATTCTATGGGGCCTGAGATAAATAACTGCATTAAACACCATAAATCATAGTTATCTGCACAAAGTTAAAGGAAAAGCTGCCAATATTTTGATGCTGTTCAAGAGCTAACAAAGAAAAAATAAAATATGTAAAATATTTGATATAAAATTAATATCAAATCTGAGCTAGTTAACATGGAAATATTAGCAATATAATTAATACATATCTGCAAATAATTAATGACTGATTGATGTGTTTACAATTAATGTAATGCCTGTAGCCCTAGATATTCAGGAGGCTGAGGTGGGAGGACCACTTAAGCTCAGGAGTTCAAGGCTGCAGTGACCTATGATTGAGCCACTGAACCCCAGCTTGAGTGACACAGCAAGATCCTGTCTCTAAAAATATAAATTTTAAAATTAAAAAAGGAGGAAAAGGTAAAAAAAAATTTAATATAATGCCAGTCTTGATTCCTCATGGTTCACAGGATATCATCTTCTGCTGCAACTTAAAATAATTGGAAGAAATTTTAGTTACAATGTCTGACCTCTATCCTGGCTCTAACAGTAGCTCTTCTTTGTCACCTGGAATTAGCACTTTAATGTATTTGGCCTTCAATTCCCTCATTTATAAAAGGACGAGATTGAGTTTACAATCCAAATAGACCTTTATGCCCATGAATTCAATAGAATCATTCGTTATTGCTTCTTATTTGTAAGAATAAAATAATGACAGTGTGTGCTACACAGCATTTCATTAAAGAATCATTGATCCACATGGCCCTTGCTTGTAATTATTGGGCACGTAATGACAGTCTAGTGTCTCTTCTTTTTTCAAAGTATCCACATGATAGCATAAAACATCAACATCAATTACTCCCTGGAAACTCTACCTGCCTTCTTAGTGCTCATTATCCACACCCAAATGAAAATCAATGATATCTGTGAGTAAACATCTGTTTGGTTTATTGCTAATTTCTATCAAAATAGATATAATATATATAAAAGAGAGGTAAAGTAGATAGCTATTTGATATTCAACCTTCTGTCAGAAATTATTCATGCCAATTAACTAGAATGCTGAGGTGTTCCATTTATTTTAAAACACTCATTTTCTAGCCCAGTAGGCTTAGAATGTCAGGAAACATGTTTGTATTTTACTAAGCTCAAGTCAAATTATACTTTTTCTAATCTCTCTAAGAAATGTTATTTAAAGTAACCATTTGTTCACTTGTTCAGTGCTTAATGATTATCTATGACTGTGTTAAGAGTTAAAAATACCTAGATGATAAAGACAAATTGTCTGCCCACTGGAAGCACACGGTTCTGTAAAAGAAGCAGATACATATGCAAATCCTGACAGTTCAATTCGATAACAGATATGTGAACAAAGCAGAATGAGAAGTGTCTGAGTGTCTAGAAATTATTCACGAAGAACTGGCTAGCACAGTGCCTGGCACATTAAGTTGGGGTTTAATAAGAATTTGCTGAATGTTAAATAATTGACTTTTCAGCTGACAGTTTAAAAGATGTGTAGAGATTAAAGACAAGATGGGGAAGGACATGATAAATAGAGAAAACGATTTCTGCAAAAAAGGTTTTAATGTTGCACTCTGATATATGCAGTAGTTTAGTGAGACCGATGAGGCCGAAGCCTCAGGCAAGTCTTGACTCCTAGAGGCCTTGTACATCAAGTGAGGATTTTGAATTTTACCCTGACATATATGGAGATCATATCTGTATTTTAGAAAAATGACTCTGGAATAATTTGCAGAAGGAAAAGATGGAATCGTTTGTGAACCTGTCAGAAGGATACAATAATAATCTATGCAAAGAAAGCCTGAACTGTGGCCATTTCAGAAAGAAGTGAGGCATATTGGAAACAATTTAGGAGGTGACAATTTATCTATAACAGAATATAAGACAGAGGAAAGTGTCTAGACACATTTTTAGGATACTGTCATGAAAAAGTCAGTTGATAGTGACACCATTTGCTGAAAATTTAAGAGGAAATTGCACAAGAAAGTGGCTGTAGAGTATTTGTGTCCCCCCAAATTCATATGTTAAAACCTAATTCCCAATGTGTTGGTATTTGGAGGTGTGGCCCTTTAGGAGGTGATTAGGTCATGAGGATGGAGCCCTCATGAAAAAGATTAGTGCCCTAATAAAAGAGAACCCAGGGAACTTTCCTGCCCCTTCTGACATGTGAGGACAATGAGAAGACAGCCCTCCATCTATGAACCAGGAAGCAGGCCCTCACCAGACACTGAATCTGCAGGCACCTGGATCTTGGAATTCCCAATCTCCAAAACTCTGACAAAAGAAATTAGTGTTTATAAGCTGTCCTGTTTTTAATATTTTGTTGTAGCAGCTTAGGACTAGGACAAAAAGGAAACAAACTAAGATGATATGTTGAGCCTTAAATATTTGTATAGTATCTAGGAGTATATGTTTAGCTGGCCATAGGAAAAACTGATATGAGACAGATTCTATTAAATCTAAAAACTTGAAACCATCATTTTTTCATATAGTGTTTGAAATTGTGGTTATTAGACAGATTACTTAATAAGAGTACAAAGGAAAAAGGGCAGAGAATAGGACTCTAGAAAAAGTCAATTTATAAGAAAAGGAAATGCTAATGAAACAAAAAAGTATGCAGAGGGAAAGAGGGGTGTGAGAAGAACCAGAAAAGTAGATGTTATTGAAGAGGAGAGACGGAGGTAAGTTTGAAGAAAGAAATTGTCAATAATGCCAAGTTCTGCAAAAGGTCAATTACAATGAGGAGGAAAGCCAGTATTATTTGTTGATTACCCATATAAGCAAGTCAGTAAGCTAGATTCTTTACATAATTTATCTCACTGACAATCTTAAACACCTTGAGTTATGTATTCTTTCACTTATCTTGCACCAGGAAAAGTGGCCTCCAAGAATTGTGACTTTCATAATATGCATGAGAAAGAGAAATCAAACACAAGTTAACCAGTCCTAAGGCCCTTGTTCTTATAAAAATAAAATAAAAAATAAAACACTAAGCTTCCCAGAAAGTTAGAATTTTTATTCACTAGTCTAAAATTCTAAATGGGGATGATAAGCTTTCTGGCTTGGACAGTATAAGGCTAGAAACCAATGATGACTGTGTTTGTTTGCCATGAACAAGAATTTAGATATGCACAAAGAGCAATAATTTGTCTCTGATTGGCCCCACAGTTCCAGGCTTCACATGGGAAATGGGAGGCTCAGGTCTGGGCAAATTATAGCCATTTCTACCATGTGGAATGCAACAATGCCATGGTACCTTCTTCACATACAGACTACTACCACAAGGAAACCAATTATCCACCTCCTCCCTCTCCAGCCACCAGTGAATTTTGTGCACCACTGTCAGATTATATTTTCTAAAATTTGTGCCCCTTCATTTTCCAGGCAACTATAAAACAACGTTATGGTTGTTCACTGTCTCTGGAAGTTCACATTTCAGAGCTAGGTATTCAAGTCTATTCACAATATTTTCTCAGGTTTATCTTCACCTTTATCATACCCATAGATATTCAGTGAAATTGAATGTGTCTCAGATTTATGCAGACATCCTGAGTTTTCACCTCAATGATCACTCAGTTTCCCTGTAGCTTCTTACGTAACTCCTACAAATGCTTCAAAGGCCTCCTAAATAACACTTCCTCCTTAAAACAGTTTTTATTTATTTAAAACTGCTACTTATTAACAAAAATAATTTGCATAATCATTATCCAGGTAACATTAACTAAGCGCTTGAGGTGAATATAATTAATTAGTTACAATCATAATCATTGCTTTAATTGCTATATACATATGTATACATTATGGTTTCTTACAGGAAAACACAATGAAAATATTGTATCCTAAATACCCAGTGTTCCCATTCCAAACTATATTTCTACTCTGGTATTAACTGTATTATCTCTAATTAAAATTCATACTGATAATTTAGTTTTGGATTATTAATGTCTTCTTGAATATTTGATTAATGACTCTATACAAGCATGCTTTCTACATAGCTCTCAGCATTTGGCAGGACTAAAAGATTCCTACTAACAATTGTGTTCCATTTAAACATTAAAGTTCTAAAACATAACGTTTCAAAGGAGTTTCTATTTCTATAAAATTTATTCTGACCCTGGAAAAACTTCCAGCTATACAAAAAACATAATCTTTATGATAGCTTACTTTCTTCATCTTAAGAAAAGTGTGGAGGAAGAGCAGAGTTGCAACAGGCTGCTTACAGGCTATCCAAGTGAAAGGGTTGATATGAAAGTTGGAGATATAAGTGCAGAACTTGGAAGTGAACGTGAATCGAGATTTAACTAGATGAATCACTCATACTGAAGGATCATTGAAGCCATAAGTCAGTAGGACAATTAGTATGGAAGAAAGTATAAATGCTGAAGGAAAATAAAAATTGTCAATACTTGTGGGAGGGAAGAAGAGAGATGACCCATAGAATAACATGATAAAAAGGAGAAACAATGTAATAGAAGGTCATGGCTGACAAGGGAGGAGTCCTGACTGTAACTAGTACACTATTTTCCCCTTTATCTGCAGTTTTGCTTTCTGCATTTTCAGTTACCCACTGCCAACCACAGTTCAGTACAATAAGTTTGTATAGCACAATAAGATATTTGGGGAGAGAGAGACTATAATCACATAACTTTTATTATAGTATATTGTTATAATATTTTGATTTTATTATTAGTTATTGTGGTTAACCTCTTATTGTGTCTAATTTATAAGTTAAACTTTATCATAGGTATGATGTATAAAAAATAGTATAGATAAGGTTCACTTCTTTTTGTGGTTTCAGGCATATAATGAATGTCTTGGAACATATCCCTTATAAGTAAGGAGGGATTACTGTATTTCAAGGACTTTAGAGAAGTGCAGAGAATAAAGTCTCATTGTGTAGTCATCAGTGACAGTGGAGAGAGTTTACAGGAGCAGTGGAAGTGGAATCTAGAGCAGCACAGGCGTAAAGCTGAGTGAGTGGAATACAGGTTACTGTTTGAGGAAGATAAGTGGCAAAAAAAATTTTTAAACATAGCTCAAAGGGAATCTAAAGGTAGTTTGGGGGCTTTGTTGTTTTGATGTTTTATTTGCTAAATTATGTTTTTGTTTCATTGTTCTTGTTATTGGGTTGTTGTATATTCCATTTTTGTTTTGATTAAGCTCTATTTATCTCTTTAAATTCCTTTTATTTTCTTCTTAACTTGCACTTGTCCCCACCACTTTCATATTTATAACATCTCCAAGACTCTTCTTGTTAAGGTTGCTATAATTTCCATGCTATGAAATATCAGAAATCACTTCTCTGTCCCTACCATATTTGAAATTTAAACTGCATTTAAAATAATTGATTATTTCCTCCTTCTTTAAATGCTTTCTTTTCTTGGCTTCTATGACTCAACTTTTTCCTGCTTTCCTTTTACCTTCCTCAACAGACTTCTTTCCTGTCTCTTCCTCCTACGCTTAACCTCCAACTGTTGATAGTACTCCAGATTTGAACATAAATCATCTCACCTCTGTGTTTTCCTTATCTCTGTGAAATCCTGGCTTTAATACCTTCTCTTGGTCAATAACTCTCAAATATGTATTTGTTCTGGACTACTCTCTTGAATGTCAGATTCATATTCAACTGCCTAGTTAACATCTCCACTGACTCTTTAAAAGAAATCTCATTCAAGATATGGCAGCACCACCAGGTGTTATGTTCCCTGTGGAGCCACTGGGTCCCCCACCACCCCCACTGGAACTCCCAAGCTAGGCTTTGCTTCTTCAGGAAGCTCCAGGTTCTCTAAGACCTTATGACAGTACCTTGATGGAAAAGTTGAAGTCATATTTTCAGACTTGCTTTGCTTCTCTGGTGAGTCAGAAGTATGTCAATGGCACCAATCAGGAAGAAATTCAAACTGGTGTTGATCAGTGTATCCAGGAGTTTCTGGATATTGCAAGACAGATAGGATGTTTTTTTCTTCAAAAAGATTGCAATTATCTGTCCAGAAACCAGATAATGCTATCAAAGAGGATTTCTTCGAACTAAGGAATGAATTATAGTGGAAAGACATGCTGGTCCAGAAGAACTTGACATAGTTGCGGCATTCACGGCAGGTGCTGGAGGACATCAATGTGCAGCACAGAAAGCTAGCCGACATCCCTCAGGGTTCCTTGGCCTATCTTGAGTAGGCATCTGCCAATATACTTGCACCTCTGAAGCCAACCTGAGCAAAAGGCAAAGCCTGTCAGCATGAGAGTGGCTGGTGTCTGAGACAACTCTATGCAGACACTTTTTGCCACACATCCCTTCTTGTGGACTTGACATTTTGGAAGAACTCTGCCAGAAAACGAGTTGATTTTAGTTTTAGGCTCCCATCTAAAATTTTTTCACTATTTTTATAGCTGTTAATTTCTTGGGTATATTATAAAAATGTCTGTGGCTTGGGCAACCCAGTAAATTTTTTTATCTTTAGCAAAGTTTTAGAGTATTAGTGTGATATCACTTATACATTATTTTTTATACTTTTTCCACATGTTTTAAATAACTTTTTAATGACTTTTCATCTTTTTATATATGTTCTCAATTGTTACATTAGTCTGATCTGATGTAAAAATTATAATAGCCTGAGGATGAGGACAACGGATACCCAGTGGAATTTGGGAGCCTTTAACTCAGAACCATCCAAGAAAGTGCATTCTTGAAAATCCAGTTTCCAGCCTTGGAATGCAGTGGTGATAGTACTGAGTTGACAACAGACATCTACCATGAATGTAATAGAAAATAACTTATTGCATAATTTTCAATATTATGCACAATGGTAAGATGAGATATGCCTCAAACTTTGTCCCCCTCTCCAACTCATACCTAATTTGAATTTCATTTATGGGTGTAAGCAAAATTAGAACTTTGTCTTGTGTTAAAATGGAAATTTAAAAAGTTTAATAAAATGTCTATGCTACTTTGAATGAATCAATAAGATGTTTTCTTGAGATCAGGTTTTAAAGAAGGGATAAAGAAACAGAAAATATGAAACTTTAGGTTCCTGAGAGGGATCTATACCACAAAATAAAAACAAGAGGAGATAAAAGAAAAACAAGATTTTGGGAAGATGAACTACAGTTTTGCCCAACGGTAGCCTGAATGGAGTACAGGGAAAATTTTGTCCTACTTCCAAGGTAAAACAAATACAATAATTTAAAGGTATCCTTATTACACTGTCACAATAAACTCATAAGTTTAAAAATGGGTCATTTACAGAGAAATTAAGATTTTGTTTTATAATTAAATTTTTAATCCTTGCAGCATAAAGATAAATTTTACATGATGCTCATGCTGTAAAAGATAATTATGTCTCTATCAGACAAATTTGAATTCCACTTTGCTTTTCTTAACGGTTGGTAGGATTTTTTGTTTTATTTAGAGAAACTTTAAATTGATTTTTATTGATTTTTAATGGTTCCCTCCTCCTCAAAAATAAAAAGCAGTATGATGTTTCTTTCTCAGTTAACTCATTTACCAGCTATTGATTACTTTGAGTCAATAATCTGGCAAGTGATCATGCAATTGGGAAAGCTGAATTTCTTCATGTGTTTATTAGGAATATGAAAAAACTGCTGCTAGATTGGACTAGCACACACATAAATCAACAATGTTGAAGTCCCTAATTCCCTTCCACTAGTTATTAGAAGAGATCCCCGGATGTACAAAAGAAATTGTAATCCCCAAAGAAGATACCTAGGCAAAATTGCCTAAATGATACAAAAAAGATATGTTGGTAAGGAAAAAGAGAAAAGATTAAGATAAACACCAGAGTTTGCAGAGCAAAATGAGAAGAGCTGAGACTAGTAATCCCCTGTTGATATATGATAGGAAGCACTGGTGCACAGTGCCTTTCAAGATACTGGCACTATGAACTGAATTCATTACAGAACATTATTTACCTGTGCTCTGTCTGTGAAGGTACTATGTCAAAAATAATAATGGAGATAAAAATTTCAATCTTACTGACAGTGCCTAGGGATGATGCCATAAGACTGTGCTGGCAACTTCATCTTAAAGTTCTGTTTTCTATTATTATAAATTTTCTAAAAAAAATACTTTAGTGCTGTTATTTTTCAACTGGTCTCTTGGTGATATTGTAAGAAAGATTGAGTAAAATCTATTCAACTGTTTTGTGTATTTCATCTAGTAAATATTTATTATTCCATGATATTAATCCATAAACATGTCACGGTATTGTTCCCTGTACTGATCAAAATACATTCCCTGGGATTTAGGATTAGATATATTTTGTAAGCACAATAAATAGTAAATTAAAGTTTTAACACAACAAAAAATGAAAAATAGAAGAGTGGTCAAGAAATATACAGTATAAAACATGATAAAGTGTATTAACCTAAGGCACACTCTTAGGTAAAACATCTTTGTTATAAGTATATTTTCACCCTAATTTAATAATGTCACATCAAAAAGACCCCAAAGCCTGCCTAAGGAGCAAGTTTACTTGAATGATTTCTAATGTGTCCCCCAACCTTCCCTAATTGACATCTTACCTAATGTCTAAAATTTAATATTTGAAATTTTCTTTTTTGGACTAAAACAGTCAAGTTGGTTGTTGAAAATGGTACAGTAAGCTTTTTCAGACCTTTATCCTTTAATGTAGAGCATGTATATGATTCCTGAGTATGGAATAAGTGGAGATTTCTCAGAAACAATATTAAATAAGGAAAATACATGTCTCATAATGATGCCTACAAGTATGATATCATCTAAATAAAGTTTTAAAACACACAGACACACGAACAGCACATGCTGGTTACAGACATATGTAAATGTAATAGCATGTAAAATCAGGAAAAAATACTATTTTTAAAAAGTGAATTTCTCTAAAAAGGAAAGAAAAATACCTATAATGAAGAAATTCAAACAATATAAATAAGACAAATATATTTGAATTTAGTTATCTTTAAATATTCTCTGCTTTAAAATAACAATATATCTGTCTTAAATAATCTACAAGACTTAAGATTCTCTCTTTGCTGTTAATATCAAGGTGTCTTAAGATTTACCTAGTTCTTTTTATAATGTCAAAAATTGCTCTATTTTTCAACAAATATCACTATTGTATTCCATGATACATCTTGACTTTATTTCAGATATTTGAAAATTCTGAACACTTGAGAATTCTGAACACTCAGTACTTGCGTGAGTGTTGAGCACAGAGAGATGCAATTAAATTTCTCATCATTAGTTGACATTCTCTTCTAATGTTTTGAGGAAATGAAAGCCTATCTATAAGCACTGGCTGATGAAAGGGAATTATAGCAAGTATTAGGAGATAATTGTGTAAACCATGCGATGCTTATTAATTATCTGATGATGACTTAATACTAAAACATATTAGTCTATTTGTATTTGGAAAAAAAGCAGATATAATAAAACCTGCTGCCAACAAGAAAAAAATGTGTTCATTATGAGTTTCAGTAACTTGTAAATGTCTATCTGGCAATCTATTAAAATTATATATGTATAACATATATATATATAAAATAACAAAAGTATTCAAAATACTTAACCAGTATAACATGGGTTTCAGGCAATTAAAAAAGCAGATTGACCAATCAGAACAGAAGCTGACTATAAACAAAATGCAAATCACACCCTTCTCTTAAGGGACTAAGAAAAGGTAAAAATAATTATCATTTCCTTACTATATATAGCCCTGCTTTCTCATTTAATAGCAATGCTTCTCAAATTTTGATGTGCATATGAATCAACTAGGAATCTTGGGAAAACGTAGATTCTGATTCATTACATCTGGAGTGGGTTATAAAACACTGTTATCCAAAGTGTGGTCCTCAGACTATTAAAATAGGTGTCATCTGGGAGTTTGTTGGAAACATACAATGTCACGGCCTTTCCCAAACCTACTGAAGAATAATCTACATTTTAATACAATCCCTGAATAATTCATATTTCAAATATTAAAATTAAGAAGCACTGTTCTGACATATAACCTGGTGCTTTTAATTGATCAAAGGCAAATAAGGGAATGGGGAAAATTTTAGAGAATAAGAAAGGCTCAAGAAATGTAAATCAAATACAACATGTGAAACTTGGTATATGGAGTTTGTTGATAGTAAAGAACGATTGTTAATTCTGTTAAATGTAATAATTGCATGTAATTATGTAGGAAAAATACAGCAAAATATTAACAATTGCTCAAACTAACCAATGGGTATATGAAGGGTCATACATAAATCTCTCTATTTTGTGTATGTTTGAATTTCCTCATAATAAAACTTAAACAGTCCCCAAAGATTATTAATTAAATATTGCAGCTTCTGTGAGTCAGGAATTCTGACACACAGCAGCTTAGGGTCTCTCATGAGGTTGTAGTCAGACATTGCTGAGACCCGCAATTATGAAAGCTTGACTGGGGTGGTAGGATCCACTCATCACATGGCTACATGACTAGAAAGTTGGTGCTGGCAAGTTGGTTCCTCTCCACTTGGGCCTCTCCAGGAACTGTTTGAATGTCCTCATGACCTAGTGGCTGGTTTTCTCCAGAGCAAGTAATCTAAGAGATCAAGGCGGGAATTTTAATGTCTTTTATGATCTAACCTTAAAAATCACATCCCATCTCTTCAATTGTATTCTATTGGTCACTTTCTTTCAGAGTGTTCCAATTACTGCAAAGGAGAATAAATTAGAGAGGAGCAAGATTTGAGGCAAGGACACCAATTTTGACAATTTTTTCTACATTTTTTATCGCACTCAAAGATTTTTGGCAAATTACAGAATTTAAAACTAGAAGAATACTTGTCCATCAGATTGGTGACACAGGGTAATTGCTCTAATAATCTCAAATTTTCAGTGGCTTAATACAATAAAAATTTCTTTTTTACTCAGGCAATATCCATCCAGGTCAGCAAAAACTGCTTTATGACCCACAGCTTTATAGTCTTCTTGGTTCAGCAAATAGAGGAAGAAAGATATATTTACCTGTGGGAATTTTTAAGGGCCAGGACTGAAAGTGGCGTATGTTACTTATACCAGATGTCGTTGGCCATAATTCAGTCACATGGACACTTCTAAATGCAAAGAGGCTGTATGACCAGGAAGAAGAAGTTCATTTGTAAAACAACTATCCAGTTGATGTCTTAGGAATCTTCTAATCTGTATGTTTTAATTTATAATGGAAGGATATTGGGATCCAGGGAGATAAAGGTCACATAACGAGTGTCAGTCTGGAATGAGAATTTACATAATTTGACTCCCATTTCGGTTATCTTGTCTTTCTATCAAATGGTGACAATTTGTTCTCACTCCTATTCTATGTTCATGATTTCTTGTTTGTTCTTTAATTGAATTTATTTTAAATTCAAATATGATTTTAGTCAATTTGGGCTACTATAACAAAATGCCATAAACTGAGAAGCTTATAAACAGCAAAAACTTATTTCTCAGTGTTTTGAATGTTGGGAAGTTTCAGATCAAGGAGCTAGCAGATTTGATGTCTGGCAAGGGCCCACTTCCTCACTGACAGCTGTCCTCTCACACTAACTACACATAGTGCAAATAACAGACAAACAGAGAGCCAATTCATGAATGAACTCCCATTCACAATTGCTTCAAAGAGAATAAAATATCTAGGAATCCAACTTACAAGGGATGTGAAGGAACCCTTCAAGGAGAACTACAAACCACTGCTCAATGAAAGAAAAGAGGACACAAACAAATGGAAGAACTTTCCATACTCATGGGTAGGAAGAATCAATATCATGAAAATGGCCATACTGCCCAAGGTAATTTATAGATTCAATGCCATCCCCATCAAGCTACCAATGACTTTCTTCACAGAACTGGAAAAAACTAAGTTCATATGGAACCAAAAAAGAGCCCGCATTGCCAAGTCAATCCTAAGCCAAAAGAACAAAGCTGGAGGCATCACGCTACCAGACTTCAAACTATACTACAAGACTACAGTAACCAAAACAGCATGGTACTGGTACCAAAATAGAGATATAGACCAATGGAACAGAACAGAGCTCTCAGAAATAATGCCGCATATCTACAACTATCTGATCTTTGACAAACCTGACAAAAACAAGCAATGGGGAAAGGATTCCCTATTTAATAAATGGTGCTGGGAAAACTGGCTAGCCTTATGTAGAAAGCTGAAACTGGATCCCTTCCTTACACCTTATACAAAAATTAATTCAAGGTGGATTAAAGACTTAAATGTTAGACCTAAAACCATAAAAACCCTGGAAGAAAACCTAGGCAATACCATTCAGGACATAGGCATGGGCAAGGACTTCATGTCTAAAACACCAAAAGCAATGGCAACAAAAGACAAAATTGACAAATGGGATCTAATTAAACTAAAGAGCTTCTGCAGAGCAAAAGATACCACCATCAGAGTGAACAGGCAACCTACAACATGGGAGAAAATTTTCGCAACCTACTCATCTGACAAAGGGCTAATATCCAGAATCTACAATGAACTCAAACAAATTTACAAGAAAAAAACAAACAACCCCATCAAAAAGTGGGCAAAGGACATGAACAGACACTTCTCAAAAGAAGACATTTATGCAGCCAAAAAACACATGAAAAAATGCTCATCATCACTGGTCATCAGAGAAATGCAAATCAAAACCACAATGAGATACCATCTCACACCAGTTAGAATGGCGATCATTAAAAAGTCAGGAAACAACAGGTGCTGGAGAGGATGTGGAGAAATAGGAACACTTTTACACTGTTGGTGGGACTGTAAACTAGTTCAACCATTGTGGAAGACAGTGTGGCGATTCCTCAGGGTTCTAGAACTAGAAATACCATTTGACCTAGCCATCCCATTACTGGGTATATACCCAAAGGACTGTAAATCATGCTGCTATAAAGACACATGCACACGTATGTTTATTGCGGCACTATTCACAATAGCAAAGACTTGGAACCAACCCAAATGTCCAACAATAATAGACTGGATTAAGAAAATGTGGCACATATACACCATGGAATACTATGCAGCCATAAAAAAGGATGAGTTCATGTCCTTTGTAGGGACATGGATGAAGCTGGAAACCATCATTCTCAGCAAACTATCGCAAGGACAAAAAACCAAACACTGCATGTTCTCACTCATAGGTGGGAATTGAACAATGAGAACACGTGGACACAGGAAGGGGAACATCACACACCAGGGACTATTGTGGGGTGGAGGGAGGGGGGAGGGATAGCATTGGGAGATATACCTAATGCTTAATGACGAGTTGATGGGTGAAGCACACCAACATGGCACATGTATACATATGTAACAAACCTGCACGTTGTGCACATGTACCCTACAACTTAAAGTACAATAATAATCAAAAAAAAAAAGAACATTTTAGGGACAAATGATTATATTTTTAATTAAATTTCCTGAGTGTGATAATACTGCAATTTTGTAGGGGCATGTCTTTTTTCAAATATGCTGATATATTTAGGGGTGAAGTGTCATAACATCTCCAACTTTCACATAGTTCAGGGGTGGAAGTATTAATATATGTAGATAAAAAGCAGATGTGGGAAAATGGTAATAGTTGTTGAATTTAGTTGAAGGGTACATAATTGTTCATTATATAGTTTTTGCTATTTTCTCTGGTTTATAACTTTTCAAAATTAAATTAAAAGAATAAAATTATATTTTAAAAAAAAGAGTGAGGGAGTCTCTCTCAAGTCTCTTTTATAAGGGCACTAGTCCCATTCATGAGAGTTCTGGCTCTATTACCTAATCACCTCCTAAAGGCCCCGTCTCCTAATACAACACCTTGAGGATGAGGATTTCAACATATGAGTTTTGGGGGAATATAAACATTCAGATAATACCAAATACTAAAATGGATTCAAAGCTGAAAAATAAAAATTAAGCTGTTGCCAAATTATACAACCAAACATTACTTGAAAGTCAAATTTATTAGGGGTTCAGATGGATACCATGTAAACTATAACTTCACAAAACATACAAAGTGTCTTAAACTATTTCCCTTAATTAAGAAGTGATGAATTAATGGTTTTTAATTTTATGTGCAAAGACAATTCAGTCATGAAAAACTTAGCCTTTGGTATTGACTTGTATGCCACTGCTATACATTTTCTTATTTTCTCACAAACATCAGACTTTCTTAATTAAACAAATATATCATCTCTACCTTGTGATTACAATTCAACAATTAAAACCATGGAATTAAAAGAAACAACATTTATTTTAGAGCTTGTAGAGTTGTTTATCTTGCCAAATAACTAGAGAAAAGGGGCTCCCCACAGTTCATATGCTGTTTATGAAGGTAATATTGTATAATTTATCACTAGATAAAACACGACAGGCAAGTTCAAAGAAAGTAATGGCATTTTCACTTTGAGCCTGATGAAGCATATATAACAGCAAAACATTACCCTTGTCTCTATTTCATGGTATGGGAACATGAACTTTCTCTCACCTTAGGCCCCAGTTAACTTTACTGTTAATAACTTCAGTATATACCTAACATTGTTTTTATTTTCCCACATCACCTATATACATATAAATCTACTTCACATTTTCTTCTACTGCCTTTGCTTAAATATGTATCACTGTGTGGTTTACCATTCTTTCAACTTTTCTTTTGCAGTTCCCATTCTTAGACTTCATAACACATGGTAGATATGGTCTGTGTTCTGCTTAAGAAGGTTTATCCCCTTCTTTCATATTTAAGATTTTGCCTTGTCCTCATGAAATAAACAGATTTCTACCCTGAATGAAGTTAAATGCTCATAATTCAAAGATAAATTGTCTGTGCTGGCCTACAAATTGACCATGTACACAAAATGTACCTGTTCACAACTCTGATCATCCAGATATGTAACTAAAGATGAGTTGATCATAATCTCCAGGAAGTTACAATTTTATATAAAAGCCCTACCCTAAACCCAGCCTTCTGGAGATAACAAAGGCTTTGAAACTTAAGTCTAACATTTCTCATTATTTCCTGTGACTTGGAGACCAACTCAGTATAATATTTGGATTTGATTCACCAATACCTTACATTTCAAAAGGCATAATAAATAGCTGAAATTGCCTTGAATTCTGGAAAAGTCCAGAAACATAAATTATAAGGCAAAGGCTATTTAGAAAACTTAGGAGGTAATATGATGAGGGGTAAATAGAGCATATAGATCGGTTCAAATTCAAACAATATCTTAGAAATAAGTAGATTTAATCATCTGAGGAAGAACAATCTTGTATCAAAAATAGAACCAAAGAACAAAGACACTGGCAAATAGATACACTAATTTTATGCTAATTGATGTCTGTAAAAAAATCTTAAATAGCTTGGAGTTTTTGTTTATTTGTTTTGCACAATTAAGACTACAGAAACAAATTACTATTTCCACATTTGGAAGGAAACAAAGGAGAATTAGAATTATCACTGGGAAAAGACTGCACAGTTCTCAAACAAGATAGCTTAGGACTCCATACCTCTTCCCAAATTATACTGACAAAACACTACAGAAAAGTAGATTCTAAGTCTAATAGTGGCACAAAATAAGTAGCACTTTGAGTACTATCCAAGAAGTGGTACATAATGTTCCTAGGCTAGAACTGGGGGAGTTGGGGGGACTGGGTCGGGGGGGAACTTATTAAGTCAAAACAGGACAAAAGAAAAACAGAGTGATTTGTATTTGTAAAAATATATAAATCCAGCTATGATTATTTTGAATATCTCAGGGATGCAGACCTGTCCATTCTGCCACTAACCCAGAAGCCAGTCAGTGTAAATAAATTAGAATTATAGATGGTTCCCAACCTATGATGATATGATTTATAATTTTTGTCTTTACAATGGTGCAGAAGCAATACACATTTAGTAGAAACCATACTTAGAGTCCACATACAACCAATCTGTTTTTCACTTCCAGTACTGTATTCAATAAATTACATGACATATTACCACTTTATTATAAAATGGGCTTTGTGTTAGGTGGTTTTGCCCAACTATAGGCTAAGTGAGTGTTTTGAGCACATTTAAAGTAGGCTAGGCTAAGCTATGATGTTTGGTAGTTAAGGGATAATAAGTATATTTTCAACTTATGATATTTTCAACTTAAATGCCAGGGTTCATTGGCATGTAACCTGCTCATAAGTCAAGGAACATCTGTATTATGATTCATGTTACTTCTTCTCTGCCCATTGATGTAGGGAGACCCCCTGAAACTATTGTGATGGAATAAAAGATGAAATGCTCCTGATTATTGTAAATACAAAATTGCATGCAGGATTGTGTAAAGACAATGCCAGGTTGGACTGCCAGAACGAGCCAACACCAAGTGATGTGCTTCCCCCTGCAGAGGGCCTATGAATGGATGTGCAGTCAGGGAGGTTTCACATCACCAAGAGTCCTATCCCAGAAGAGCAGATGTTCATAGCTCTGGGAATGGAATGCGACCCTTGTGGAGAGCCTATAAACGGACGCATGGGGGGGTGCCTGTCCATATGGATAAGATAGGGCTATAAACGCCCTCATCTTGCCACGGCTCTTCTAGGCCTCTTTAGGGTTAAGGCATACTCCCTTCTGAGAATTTCTGGTCTAACTGGTTGTCTAGCTTCATGTTCTGTTTCCATGGATTGTTTGTAACCAGCTTTTGTTGCAATTGTTACTGCTGATTAATATCTTGCTAATCATAGGTTATGGAAAGATTGTGTTTCTGTTTTAAGGCTCTGTTAGAAATTACTGACGCACACACTATATTGTAAATTCTTATCTCTGTATACTGTACTTCTACATACAAATGTACTATACTTCTACATACAAATGTTGTGTTAAAGAATTACTTCATCCCCATGTGACCATCTCACCTCATAATCAAATGACCCTAAATCCCTCACTAACCTACCCCCGCCCTCACTAAACTTAATAATAAATGCTGGTATATCCAGTGCATTGTTGGCACTGTGGGACCAGAAGGCAGTGACCCCCTGGACCCAGCTTTCACTATCTTGTGTGTGTCTATTATTTCTCAACCTGCCGATCCACCTAGGAGCAAAGAGAGCCCCATTGCATTGCGGGCTGCTGGCCAGATCCTGCAATACA
Organism: Pan troglodytes; assembly: GCF_028858775.2. Lineage (NCBI taxonomy): Eukaryota > Metazoa > Chordata > Mammalia > Primates > Hominidae > Pan > Pan troglodytes. The sequence goes on from NC_072411.2 coordinate 88,416,111, forward strand.
TTGGTATCTTTACAAATTTCTTAGACTAGGAGTAGGATGCAGTAACTCCCTAAGCAATACTTTGGAGTTGAAAAGGCTTTGTAGCAATCCTCGCAGCCATGGAACTTTTCTTACATTCCTTACAGCTGCCAAGGAAGAATGAGATTGCCTAGATTAAGAAAAGAAAAGAGATGCAGTCAATAAAAGAATATAAAGATAGCTGGGCACAGTGGCTCATGCCTGTAATCCCAGCACTTTGGGAGGCTGGGGTGGGTGGATCACCTGAGGTCGGGAGTTCGAGATCAGCCTTGCCAACATGGTGAAACCCTGTCTCTACTAAAAATACAAAAATCAGCTGGGCATAGTGGCGGGCACCCATAATCCCAGCTACTTGTAGGGAGGCTGAGGCAGGAGAATTGTTTGAACCCGGGAGGCAGAGGTTGCAGTGAGCCAAGATCACACCACTGCACTCCAGTCTGGGTGACAGGGTGAGACTCCGTCTCAAAAACAAAACAAAACAAAAGAATATAAAGATAGAATACAGAAGCCTTAACAAAACTAAGTGCTAGCTAAGAATTGGAGTAGACACTGAGAGAAAGTAATAGCCGACATAACTCAATCAGAAAAACCATAATTTAGATAAACTGTAAATCAGTTTATCTCACATATTATACTTGATTATTGTGTCTATTAATTATAGTCAAGTAAAAATCAGGCAAAAAATCCAACTTTCAGTGCCTGAATCCATGGTAAGTGCATGCACCAGGTGTCTGAAAACATGCTTTTTTTAACCAAGGATGTATTACTAAGTAGCTATGTTAACGTGACAAAAATAGCCATTTGGATCTTAATTTCCTTATCTTGAAAATTGTCATTTTTGTTAGATTACCTCTTTTAACATAAAAATTCTATAACTAGACTAAGATTAAGCATATCAGATTTTTATCACCAAAATAAATTTAGGGTTAAGTTCATGAATCCTTAATTCTTAGCCCTACACTTCACTCAGCCCTTAACTTCAGCTAACATTAGACTCTCTGACATCAAAGGCCATGACAACATTATATGCTGCATGTTTTCAGTATTTCTTCCCCGTTTTTCTTCCTTCTTGATTGTTTTCTTGCCAAGCTGTCTAACATTGCACATTGATTAACATCTAGCAGTCACTGAAGACTGACTTACTGATCAGCACACAGTAGCCTATGAATCTTTTCAGAATCTATTCTGAATCCCCAGTTTTTGGAAATGGCCAAGGACCACAAGTCTAATATATTCCAAATTAAGAATACAGAAAAAGCAATCTGTTCTCACAGATTAAACGGAGAAAACCAATACATCTCAGATAGCAATTTTATGGTGTTATATACGTTCCTATATAAAATAATTTTTAAATGTTTGTCCTTTTCCATACACACAGATACACACATTCACATTCACAATAACCCACGGAGCTCGCCTACTCTATATTCTCCAGCAAATAGAAGTACAATCTTCCCTACAGAATCTTTTGAATCTAAAAAAAGACAAAAACATTTCATGGAGAAAAAAGCCTTTAAAGGTGGTTAACAAAAAGTAATTTGTACTTTCCATGCAATCACTTGTAGGTTCCTCAGTATAAATCTATATGAATATATTCAATAATTCTAGAAATCAGCATTCATTTCCACTTCCAATTTGTCTACCACTGAATAAAAAGGCTACTGAAAATAAAGGAAATGTTTAAACCATAATTTTAAAAGACAGAAAATGAAATAACAGAATCTAGTGGATTAATTTTCTATCCCACTGCTATCTTACACAACAATCTTTTCCATTCCCCTGAAAATACGTAGAAAGCATTTCTATGTAAAGCACACATGAAAAAGGGACATGAAGGCAAAATGTTACTTCAGTTAGCAGTTACTGAGAGTAACTTAATAAATAAATGGCTAAGAATTTTGTTATAATCACACAAAATTGCTCAGATCACCTTATATTAAAGCATAGTATGGGATAACTCCCAAACATCTCATTTGGAGAATAAGCAGATAATAACCAAATAAAAAGAAGTCACATTACTGTATTATCCTCTCTTTTAGAAAATTTCAGAGCATCAAACATTCTGGCTGGATTGATTGTTTTATAATTCTTCAACAAAGCAATTTTCCTTTGCTCCAATTCCTACTCCTGGGTTGAGATCTCTCAATGACCCTTAAACAGGTACCTTCCTATATGTAAACACACACAGCCAAATGCAAAGTTTCAGAACAAATATTTACTCAAATGTATAGGTATACTCAAGGTATATATTTGAGTAAATATATATATATATATTTTTCTTTTCTGAGACGGAGTCTCACTCTGTTGCCTAGGCTGGAGTGCAGTGGTATAATCACAGTTCACTGCAACCTCCGCTTCCCGAGTTCAAGCCATTCTCCTGCCTCGACCTCCCGAGTAGCCAGGATTACAGGCGTGTGCAAGCCATCCTCCTGCCTCAACCTCCCAAGTAGCCAGGATTACAGGCGTGTGCCACCACACGTGGCTAATTTTTTGTATTTTTAGTAGAGATGGGGTTTCACCATGTTGGCCAGGCTGGTCTCGAACTCCCGACCTCAAGCGATCTGTCTGCCTTGGTCTCCCAAAGTGCTGGGATTACAGGTCTGAGCCACCGCGCCTGGCCTGAGTAAATATTCTGAATGAAATATTTGTTATTTCATGCTTAGGAATTTATTTCTAGGAAAAAGTTATTATATACATTTCATATGTCTTAAAGGAGCGGGATGTTCCACAAAGATAGTGGGCCAGATATTGAATCTGGAACAAATATAAAATCAATTCAACTGGATTTCTGCCAGTAACAACATAGTAAGATCTCACCAGACCAACTAATGCAGAGAAAGAAAAAACCCTAAAGTATCTGAATACAATCCAAAAACAGCTACCTGAATGTATTTGTGCATTTGTTATCCCCAATATGTAAAATCAGTTTCTTCAAGGAATAGTACTCATTTTTTCCTTATGCCCTGAATTATTTAGTTTACTATAGTGTTTTTCCCATAATAATTGTTCAATATATTTATTTGTTAAACTGAATACTCTGAGCTCAATAAGGTTGATTAACTGTAACTGACTTTAGCAGAGGTACTGAAATGACTCTTGCCCTGGCCAGATCCTACACACTGGTTATATAAAAGTGTACTTCAAAAGATACAGGTCTGTAGGCATGGTCTGACACGTTACAGTGGACAAGAAAATAGCTGAATCACCTTCCCCAGAATTCTCTCTTTCATCATAAATGTAGCAACACTTACTACGAAGTGGGTTATCTCCTCACAGTGTTTAAGATTCTTCTTGCTTGGGGCCGGATGCAAGATAATAGGTCAGTCCCTACTACACAGACATAACAGGAATGTTTTCAGGGCATTATTTGCTGTGTCAATGAGTACCTTTGAGGTCTATGGGAAAAAATTCTCTTAGGTTTAAATACAAGAAATAACAAAAGTACTTTATGAAGCTATAGGGAAGTTCAAAAGAAATCATGTACATTGAAGTATTTAGCACACTGTCCAGCCCATGATCAGTATATAAGTGGTATCATTACTATTATTACTATTATCCAAAACGACTGCCTTATTCATAGTTATAAATGCACAGTTCATATAACTTATTTGTTCACAGCTACTAGAAAATGAAAAAGTAATACTTATCCCAGACATTTATTGACTTCCTATAATGTCCCAGGATCCTGCCTTTTTGATAGAATTATTTTACATAATTTTGGTAAAATGTTGCCAATACCTTATGATCCCCAGAGAGAAAATAATTTTAGTAAACTTGTGCCCCTAGATGATATAGTTTGAGCCTGGGAGAACACACTCTTAATAGCAATTGAAGTAATACATCAGTCATTCATCATGGATCAATGCTAACAGTTTATGCTTTTTTGTGACTGTTTTGTTTCTGTTTCTTGTGTGCTTGTTTTCATGGTTGGATGATTTTATAGTTAAGATATCATGAAGTAAGAGGAGTTCTAGCGAAGGCACAAAGAATATATATCTAAAAATAGTCAGTGCAGTGAAATTAACCCAATTCAACCAGGGCAATGTCTTCCTTTGGCTGGTTACTGTAAAATCAGCAAAATGTGATAAAGGAGTAAACCGAGAATAAAGTCCCTGCTGTTAATATTCAGAGTGCTTTAGGATAAAAACAAAACCATTGGGGGTAATAAACAGATAATACCAAATCAAAGGAGCATGGATAAGGTAATAAATACATAAGGTAGAAGCAATTTGGGAACTGGGCAGATAGACTGCATGATAGAGTAGGCCACTGAGGAGCAAATGTTTACCTAAGAATGCAAATGACCTTAAGACCTCAGAGGACAGAGACATAAATGTTCAATTTATTTCAGTAAACATATATTGCCACTGTTGTAGATAATAATGCATCTATGGAGAAAATAAAACAAAAACAAAGCAAAAATACTAACAAATGTACATGTATGAATCTCCCTTAATAAGTGCAGTGGCAAGTGAACTGAAAGCTAAAATGCCCAATTCAATTACCATCATTACTGCTGTCAAAGCATACAAACAAATATGTTACCAATAGGAATGTGTTCTTTTTTCCTTTGGATACACTGGGTATAACATCCTGCATGTGAACAAAATCACCAAATTATTCAGGATAATAGCATTAACTAGGTTCTGGATATCACCCAAGGCTGAAAGAAATTGTGTCATTAACAAAACATAATCTAACAGGTAAAGGAAAAGATGCTCAATATCTAACTTAATCAAAAACCACAATGAGATGTTACCTCACACCTAGTAAAATCATTATTGTCAAAAAACCAAAAACCCTAAGAGATATCATGTGTTGACCTAGATGTGGAGAGATTGGAACCCTTGCATACTGTTTGTGAAAATGTAAAATAGTACTGTGGAAATTAACATGGATATTCCTCATCAAATTTAAAAAAGAACTACTATATGATCCAGCAACTCCATTTATTGGCATGCATCCAAAATAATTGAAATCAGGATTTCAAAGAGATATCTGCACTCCCTTCTTCATTGTACCATTATTCACAATAGTCGAGACATGGAAATAACTTAAATATGCATTAATGGACAAATGGATAAAGAAAATGTGTTTTATACATAAAATGAAATAATATTCAGCCTTAAAAATGAAGGAAATCCTGCCATAGGTGCCAAGGTAAGTTAACTTGGAGGACATTATACCAAGTAAAATAAACCGGTTACAGAACAAATACTATGTGATTCTGCGTTTATCTAAAATAGTCAAACTCATAGAAACAGAGTAGAATGGTGGTTGTCAGGGACATAAAATTTACTAGAAAAAAAATTGCCATAGAACAGATAAAAAACAAATATTTCCTTATAAATTAAAAAACAAAGAAATCTCCTTTATGAAATAAGAATGCAAAAGAGAAATACAAGATTTCAGGAAAGAGAAAAACAGCAGGAGGATATAAAATATAAAATGATGGAACTCAGAAAATAACAGAATTTTACAAGAATCACCAACATGAAGATGAAACTGGGTGAGTTAAGGGTCTTCAGAATGTACAACAAAGTACATAGAAAACAAAAATAGTAAATTACATAAAAAACAAAAAAAGATTTTTTAGAAGACTTTAAAATGCAAGGAGTAGAAGAACTTTTTTTGTTGTTTTTTTCTTTTTTTTTGAGACAGAGTCTCCCTCTGTCGCCCAGGCGGGAGTGCGGTGGTGCAATCTCGGCTCACTGCAAACTCCGTCTTCCGGGTTCAAGCAATTGTCCTGCCTCGGCCTTCCGAGTAGCTGGGAATACAAGCGCACGCCTCCACGCCTGGCTAATTTTTTTGTGTTTTAGTAGAGATGGGTTTTCACGGTGTTGCCAAGGCTGGTATCAGACCCCTGAGCTCAGGCAATCCTCCCGCCTTGGCCTTCCAAAGTGCTAGGATTACAGGCGTGAGCCACCGCGCCCGGCCACAACTATTTAATTCAGGAAATTTACTCTGAACAAAAAGAAGACTTTTTGACAACACTTGCCATGCATCAGAGAACATGGTCCCAGAAGAGTCAGCAAAAGACATATCCTAATGAAATTCTGAACTGCAAAGATGAAGAAAAAATTCCGTAATAAATCAGTCGAAAAAAATAGGTCAACTATAATGGGGGAGGGTGAAAATTACACTTACATTGGATTTCTTCACAACAATCACCAGTGCCAAAAGATAATGGTGCAACATTTTATAAGATGAATTTTATATTCATCTAAATGATTCTCTAAGTATGAAAACTGAAGAAAAACAGTTTTAAACATTCAGGAACTCCAAAATATTGTTTCCGTGCATTTTTCTTGAAGAAAATTCTGGAGCTCAAACTTCAACTAAACCAGACATGACAGAAAATTGTGGTAAAAGGTTTGGTAGTGGGAGCTGAATATATTGGACAGAAAAATTAAAAGCAAAACAAGTATGGGGATCAGAAGAAAATATCAGATGTAAAATCGATACACTCTGAAAATGCAGGAAAAAAACAGTATAACCACCATAAAAGTGAGAAATGGAAAGGATAGAGGAAATGCAAACATATATATTGCCTTGCCTATAATACATTTGCTATGAAGTTAAAGAACATCATTTAAAGCTGAGGAAAATCATGTATATTTAATATTACAAAGGTAAACATTAAGAAGATAATACTGTTTGTTAAAATCATGGGGTAGAGGAGACAGGAAGAACAGAAAGGAAGAGGAAATCTCTTATTTTAAAACCCCTTATAGTAGTAAAGACATATTATCTGAAGAAATAAGAGAGTAATATGTTACATAAAATTCCAAATCCAAAAGAAATCACTAGAAAAAAATGTAAATATTCCTAAGTATTAAAATAACCATACACTCTTTTAGAAAAAAGCAAGTAGGCAAGATGTTGGTATACAATTTTCCATGGGTCTTTTGTTTCACGTGTTTCTGCATGTCCTCCAAGAAAAAGCATTGACTGACCTTGCTCCAGACTACATTTTCATGGATGTTTGCATAGCAAACAACCTTGGAAAATAAAAATAATGTCTCCTTTCATATCAAAAGGAATGTTTGCTTACTCTCTACCACAGTAAACATAATGTCTCCCTCCAGCTCAAAAGTCAGACAGGAATTATGAAAGATTCAGGTCCCCAAAGTTCAGGATTCCTTGCCTGTCATGCATTCTGCCATGTGTGCAGGTATCATCTGGCTCCCTTGGTATCACCCTCTGGGAATTGAGCATCACACAGCTGGCAAAAATGTTGATACTCTAGTTACTATTATCGCTGTGAGTAATAAACTCTCTTTTGTCTTTGACTAAGGATTCTCATGTCTTTTGCCAGCATCTATGAAACTGTGGCAGGCTACATTGTTAGCTTGCATGGAAAATAAAATCTCGACTCTTAATAGTTCTTTAGACCATTACATGCAAAAGGAAAATTATTAGAAAAACTATTATTAGGGAAGACACAATAAAGTAATGTGACAAATCTAAGACCAAATAAATCAGTAATATTAATAAACATAAAATGGTAGACACATCTATTAAAAAAGATGTTTATATTGGATATAAAAGCAAAACCAACTATGGCACATTGAATATTTGTCACTAATTCTAGCCTCCTTACCTGAATGAAATTATACATCCGTATTTCAGTCGTGTGTTTTTGTAACATCTCCCACAAAAAAGAGTATATTTTCCCGTCTTGTTGATGTTGGCTTTGTCATGTTACTTGTTTTGGCCAAGACAATGTTAGTGAATATGAAATAAACAGAGGCATTAAAAACATGCTGTGTAGTTCGGCTTGTCCTCATCTGCTCTTGTGATTTATTAGAAGAAAATGTCCCAGGTATCGGCTGATACAAAAGGAGAATTAGAAAACAATTGGAACAGATCTGAACCTAATTCAGATTCTAGGTTGTGAACTTAGAACGAAGCCCTTCTGGTCCCACTTAGCACTAGAGAACTGCAAGTGACAGTCTTGAGAGCAAGAAAAATAATGTTTGCTGTTATAAATTCTGAGATCAGTGAGAAAAACAAGAACTACTCAATAAATTGGGAATAATTGTGTAGCTACCTGAAAAAAAATTAGATTCTTACCTCATAATATTCATCAGTATACATTCCAAATGGATCAATCTTTACAAAAAAAAAAAAAAACTAGACAGCTTAGGAGAAATTACTTACAACCTCGGAATTGAAGACTGTTAAACTATATTTTAATTTTAAAACCATAAAAGAAATGATCGGTATATTTAGCTACAAAAAACAACCCTAAATATCAAAACAATCATAAGCAAAGTTAAAAGAAAAATGATAATCCGGAAAAAGATTTACAACTACCAGAGACAGAAAACTCTTTCCTAGTAACTAAAGTTTTCCTCTCAATTGATTGGTAGAAGATCAACCAATACAAAAACAGCCAAAGGATAAGAATTGCAAGTTCATAGAAAAAGAAACACAAGTGGCTCTTAAATATTTGTTTTGCCTCTTTCACTATGAGAGAAATACAAACAATACTTGGATGCATTTTTCATCTAACAGAATAACAAAACTCAAAAATTTGATAATCCAGTGTCAAACATAGGATTTGTATAACAAAGAAAAGAAAAACAATATAATTGTATACTTGAAAACTGCTAAGAGAGTAGATCTCAAAAGTTCTCACCACATGCACGCAAAATGATAACTATGTGAGGTGATGGATATGTTAATTAGCTTAATTGTGGTAATCATTTCATACTGTATACATGAAAACATCACATTGTACAAGCTACATTTATACAATTTTATTTCTCAATTATACCTCAATAAAGCTGGAAAAAATAAATAAAATTTTAAAAAGAAAAAATGCATATATTTACCTTGGATTGCATGTGCATAGAAATTACCTGGACAATAGATGGAAAATAAGAGTGGTTACCTATTGTGAGAATGAGAAGTGAGGGATGGAGGACAGAGATAAAAGAGATGTGTACTAGTCTGTTTTCACACTGCTATAAAGAAATACCTGAGGTTGGGTAATTTATAAAGAAAAGAGTTTTAATTGACTCACAGACTGCATGGCTGGGGAGGTCCCAGGAAACATAATCATGGCAGAAGGCAAAGGGAAAGCAAAGCACGTCTTATGTGGGGGCAGGTGAGAGCGTGAAAGGCCAGGGAAACTGTCACTTATAAAATCATCAGATCTCCTGAGAACTTATGCACTGTCACAAGAACAGCATCTGGGGGGAGCCACCCCCATGATCTAATCACCTCCCACCAGATACCTCCTTTGACATGTGAGAATTACAAGAGTTGAGCCAAACCATATTATTTCACCCCTGACCACTCCCAAATCCCATGTCCTTTTCACATTTCAAAACTATTCATGCCTTCCCAACAGTCCCCCAAAGTCTTAACTCATTCCAGCATTAATCCAAAACGCCAAGTCCAAAGTGTCACCTGAGACAAGTCAAGTTCCTTCCACCTATGAGCCTCTAAAATCAAAAACAAGTTAGTTACTTCCAAGATATAATGAGGACACATGCATTGGGTAAATGTTCCCATTCCAAATGGTAGAAATTGGCCAAAACAAAGGGGACAGAAGCCACATGCAAGTCTGAAACCCAGCAAGGCACTCATTAAATCTTAAAGTTCCAAAATAATCTCCTTTGACTCCATGTCTCACATCCAGGGCATGCTGATGCAAGATGTGGACTCCCACAGCCTTGGACAGCTCTGTCCCTCTGGTTCTACAGGGTACAGTCCCTGTGGCTGCTTTCCCAGGCTGGCATTGAGTGCCTGCAGCTTTTCCAGGCGCACGGTGCAAGCCATTGGTGGATCTAAATTTCTGGGGTCTGGAGGACGGTGGCCCTCTTCTCACAACTCCACTAGGCAGTGCCCCAGTGGGGACTCTGTGTGGAGGCTCCAATCCAACATTTCCCTTCTGCAATGCCCTAGCAGAGGTTCTTCATGAGGGCTCTGCCCCTGCAGCAGACTTCTGCCTGGACATCCAGGGATTTCTACACATCTTCATCCTCTGAAATTTAGGCAGAGGTTCCCAAAGCTCAATTATTGTCCTCTGCACACCTGCAGACCCAACACCACAAGGAAGGCACCAAGGCTTGGGGCTTGCCCCCTCAGAAGTCATGGCCCAAGATGTACCTTGGTGTCTTTTAGTCATGGCTGGAGCTGGAGTGCCTGGGAAGCAGTCTCAAGACTGCACAGAGCACCAAGGCCCTGGACCCAGCCCACAGAAACATTTTTCCTCCTAGGCCTCTGGGACTGTGATGGGAGGGGCTGCTGTGAAGGTCTCTAACATGCCCTGGGGACATTTTCCCCATTGTCTTGGCTTTCAATAGTCAGTTCATTACTCATGCAAATTTGTGTAGCTAGCTTGAATTCCTCCCCAGAAAAATGGTTTTCCTTTTCCACTACACAGTCAGGCTGCAAATTTTCTGAACTTTTATGCTCTGCTTCCCTTTTAAACGTAAGTTCCAATATCAAACCACCTCTTTGTGAGCACATATAACTGAACGCTTTCAGAATTATCCAGGTCACCTCTTGAATGCTTTGCTGCTTAGAAATTTCTTCCACCAGATACACTAAATCATCTCTCTCAAGTTAAAAGTTCCACAAATCTCTAGGGCAGAAATAAAATCCTGCCATCCTCTTTGCTAAAGCCTAGCAAGAGTCACCTTTGCTCCAGTTCCCAGAAAGTTCCTCATCTCCATATGAGAACACCTCAGCCTGGACTTCACTGGCCACATCACTATCAGCATTTTGGTCAAATGATTCAACAAGTCTCTAGGAAGCTCCAAACTTTTGGACATCTTTCCATCTTCTTCTGAGCCCTCCAATTGTTCCAAACTCTCCCTGTTACCCAGTACCAAAGTTGCTTCTGCGTTTTCAGTTTATCTTTATTACAGTGTCCCACTACATCAGTATTAATTCTCTTTTCACACTGCTATAAAGAAATACCTGAGACTGGGTAATTTATTTAAAAAAGAGGTTAATTGATTCACAGTTTCCCATGACTAGGGAGGCCTCAGGAAACTTACAATCATGGAGGAAGGCAAAGGGGAATCAAGACACATCTTCCATGGCAGCAGGCAATAGAGTGGGCATGAAGGCCAAACTGCCACTTATAAAACCATCAGATCTCATGTGAACTCCCTCACTATCATGAGAACAGCATGGGGGAAACCACTCCCGTGATCTAATCACCTCCCACCAGAACCCTCCCTCAACACATGGGGATTACAATTTGAGATGAGATTTGGATGGGGACGCAGAGGCAAACCATATCAAGATGCTTACTCAATATCTTTTAATATTTTTTGATGTTTGAACCAAAACACTGTGTTATCAATTCAGATGCATGCTACGACATGGATTATCTTTGAAGACATTATGCTAAGTGAAATAAGCCAGTCACAAAAAGACAAACACTGCATGATTCCACTTGTATGAGGCACCTAGAATAGTCAAATTCATAAGAGACTGAAAGTAGAATGATGGCCACCATGGGTTAAGGGGGAACAACAAATGGGGTGTTGTTTAATGGCTTACAGAGTTTCATTTTCAAAAGATGAAAAAGTTCTAGATATCTGTTGCATACAGTGTAAATATAGTTAACACTACTGCTAAGTACTATTAAGGTTAACAGTACACTTAAAAACTTACATTTTAAGTGTACTGTTAACTAAAAACTATAAGTGCACACTTAAAAATGGTTAGTCATGATGGTAAAATTTATGTTATGCATATGTTACCACAATCTTTTAAAAAGACTTTATGACTGTATTATCTATTTTTAAAAAATAATTTAAAAAATGAATGCAGAATCACACTTTGCTACGACACTTCCAAATCACTAAATCTCATTCCCTGTATAGCATATTCTATGCATAGTTTTAATTTCCAAGATTTCTACTCAATTCTTGTTAATATTCACACTTTGTTTCACAATTTATTTTTAATGGAGGATTTTCCCTCATTTGTCATTTAAAGATTCCAAATCTACATAAACAACAAACTTTTTAAAATTAATTTTATCTAAATTATTTAATGATTTCATTGTTAGTTTTGTTGGCTCTCCTAGCATTAGCTTTCTTTCTGTATTACAGAAGTTGGTTAATGGACTCATTTGTGTAGGAGGATTTTGTTTTGTTTTCTTTTGTTTTTGTATACCTTTTTCTTTCTTGCTCTACCTTTCTGCTCATTCTTCCCGACCAGTGATTTTGTAGTTGCCTCCACCTAACTTTAAGCTGTAGAAAATCAAGTCTTATGAAATATAGTTTAAAATGCTTGTCCCTCAGTGATATTGAGGATATTGAAGATTCTCAATAAACAAAATGAGATGTAATGCAATGATATATTTGAAATGAGTTCCTTTGTCTTTCTACCTCCTTAAATCCAGAGCACATGTGAACCCTTTCCAGGACATTTTTTCAGCTTCCTTTTATAACTCTCTGAACTCCACCCCAGATACTGAGTCTTATCTGATCTCAGTAAATTCGAGGAACAATTTTAGACCCTATTACTCTTTAGGAACAAAATTTCCAGTCCATATTATTTTATAGCCACAAATCCAATAGCTTCTAGCTCTAGTCCCACTCACTGCTTTATATTTCTGCTCAAATTCTGGTCTACTAAACAATTATACTGTTTACGAGGCAAAAAGTGATTCTGAGTTTCTCCTTTAATATTTTATCTATAAATGATTAAATTGATATAGAGAGGTTATATCAAAACCAACTTTTTGAATAATATTTACCGGGATTCAGGTGAAAATATTAGGAAGTTCAAAGAAACCAAAAAAAAATTATATGAAAATAAACTGAATTTAAAATAAGATGTAGAGAACATGTAGATATAATAGAAGGATAAGAGCAAAAAGGAAATAATATGCAACTCTGTAGACAATAAAATTCTCAATAGTTTTCGCATTGAGGCTACAATTTTGGTATGCATTTTCTTGCTGTCAAAGCAAAAAGGTAAATAAAATCAGTCAAATTAGCCAGATATGGTGGCTTGCACATGTACTCCCAGCTACTTGGGAGGCTGAGGCAGAAGGATCCCTTGAGCCCAGGATTTCAAGGCTACAGTAAACTATGATTATGCCACTGTACCCCAACCTGGGTGACAGAGTAAGAGCCTGTCTTAAAATAAATAAGTAGATAAATAAAACCCTTCACAAATTTTACATTAACTATCCTAAATATGTATTCACCCAATATTAGAGCACTCATATTCATTAAACAAGTTCTGGAAATCAGAAGAGATGTAGATGACCACGTAATATAATAATAATGGGAGACTTCAACACCCCACTGACAGTGTCAGATATCATCGAGGCAGAAAACAACAAAGATGTTTGGGACCTAAACTCAACACTTGACCAAATGGACCTAACATACATCTACAAAATACTCTACCCAACAACAGAATATACATGTTCTCATCTCTACATGCCACATACTCTGAGATTAACCACACACTTGGCCATAAAGCAATTATCAACAAATTCAAAAACAACACAATCATACCAACCACATTCTTGGACCACAGCACAATGAAAATTAGAAATCAATACAAATAAGATCTCTCAAAACCATATGCTTACACAGAAATTAAACAATCTGCTCCTGAATGACTTTTGGACAAAGAATGAAATCAAGGCAGAAGTTTTTAAAAAAATGAAACTAATGAAAATGAACACACAACATACCAGAATGTCTGGGACACAGCAAAAGAAGTGTTAAGAGGAAAGTTTATAGTGCTAAATTCCCACATTAAGAAGTTAGAAATATCTCAAATTAATAACCTAACATCACACCTAGAGGTACTAGACAAAGAAGGGCAAACCAACCCCAAAGCTACCAGAAGACAAGAAATAACTAAAATCAGAGACTAACTGAATGAAATTGAGACGCAAGATTCCATACAAAAGATAAATGAAACAAAAAATTGGCTCTTCAAAAATTAAACAAGATTGATAGACTGCTAGCTAGATTAAGAAAGAAAAAAGAGAGAAGATTCAAATCAACACAATCAGAAATGACAAAGGTGACATTACCACCACCATCACAGAAATACCAAAAAACAAAAACAAAAAAACTCTCAGAGACCATTATGAACACCTGTATGCACACAAACTAGAAAACCTAGAAGAAATGAATAAATTCCTGGAAACATACAAACTCCTAAGACAGAACCAAAAATAAATTAAAATCCAGAAAAGACCAATAATGAGTTCTGAAATTGAATCAGTAATTTTAAAAATCCACCAACCAGAAAAAGTACTGGACCAGGTGGATTTACAGCTGAATTCCACCAGACTTACAAAGAGCTGGTACAAATCCTACTGAAATTATTCCAAAAATCAAGGAGAAGGGACTTCTCCCTAACTCGTTCTATGAGGCCAGCATCATCTTGATACCAAAATATATTTGAGACACAATAAAAAAAGAAAACTTCAGGCTAATATCCCCAATGAAAAGAGACTAAAAATTCCTCAACAAAATACTAGCAAATCAAATCCAGCAGCACATCAAAAAGCTAGTCCACCATAATCAAGTAGGCTTTATTCTTGGGATGCAAGGTTGGTTCAATATACACAAATCAATAAATGTGATTCATCACAAAAACAGAACTAAAAGCAAAAACCACATGATTATCTCAAAAGACACAGAAAAAGCCTTTGATAAAATTCAGCATCTCCTCATGTTAAAACCCTCATGTCAACCTTCAATGTCAACAAACTTGTCGTCAAAGAGGCATACCTCAAAATAATAAGAGCCATCTATGACATACCCACAGCCAACATCATACTGAACAGGCAAAAGCTGAAAGCGTTCCTCCTTTCGATGACCAGAACAAGGATGCCCACTCTCACCACTCCCATTCGACATAGTACTGGAAGTCCTAGCCATGGCAATCAAGCAAGATAAAGAAAAAAAAGACATCCATATTAAAAGGAAGGAACTCAAACTATCTCTGTTTGCAGACAATATGATTTTATATCTAGAAAACCCCATAGTCTCTGCCCAAAGCCTCCTAGAACTGACAAACAACTTCAGTAAAGTTTCAGGATACAAAATCAATGTACAAAAATCAGTAGCATTTCTATACACCAGTGATGTCCAAGCTAAGAGCCAAAGCAAGAAGCAATCCTATTCACAATAGCCACAAAAGAATAAAATACCTAGGAATCTATCTAACCAGGGAGGTGAAATATCTCTGCAATGAGAATTACAAAACACTTCTCAAAGAAATCAGAGATGACACAAACAAATGGAGAAAACATTCCATGCTCATAGATAGGAAGAATCAATATTGTTAATGTGGCCATACTGCCCAAAGCAATTTAGAGATTAAATATTATACTTATCAAACTACCAACATCATTTTTCACAGACTTAGAAAAAACTATGCTAAAATTCATATGGAACCAAAACAGAGTCCAAATAAACAAAGCCATCTTAAGTACAATGAACAGGGCCAGATGTATCATACTACCTGATTTTAAACTATACCACAAGGATACAGTAACCAAAACAACATGTTACTCATACAAAAACAGACACATAGACTGAAGGAACAAGTTAGAGAACACAGAAATAAAGCTGCACACCTAAAACCATCTGATCTTCAACAAAGTTTACAAAAACAAGCAATGCGGAAAGAACTCCCTATTTAATAAATGGTGCTGGAATAACTGGCTAGCCATATGCAGAAGATTGAAACTGGACTCCTTCCTTTCACCATATACAAAAATTAACTCAAATGAATTAAAGACTTAAATGTAAAACATAAAACTATAAAAACACTAGAAAAAAACCTAGGAAATATCATTCTGTACACAGGCTTTGGCAAAGATTTCATGATGAAGTCCCCAAAGGCAATGGCAACCAAAACAAAAATAGAAGAGTGAGACTTAATTAAACTAGAGATCTTTTGCACAGAAAAACAAAACAAAACAAAAAAACATTAACAGAGTAAACAGAGAACCTACAGAATGGGAAAAAATATTTGCA
The DNA here is from genome assembly GCF_028858775.2 of Pan troglodytes. Classification (NCBI taxonomy): domain Eukaryota; kingdom Metazoa; phylum Chordata; class Mammalia; order Primates; family Hominidae; genus Pan; species Pan troglodytes. Next base: position 88,432,127 of record NC_072411.2, read on the forward strand.
AACTATGCATCCAACAAAGGTCAAATATTCAGAATCTACAAGGAACTTAAATCAACATGCAAAAAACAAACAACCTCATTAAAAAATGTGCAAAGTAGTTGAACAGACACTTCTCAAAAGAAGCCATTCATGTGGCCAATGAGCCTATGAAAAAAATGCTCATCACTAATTATTAGACAAATGCAAAGCAAAACCAAAATGAGATACCATCTCATACCAGTCAAAACGTCTATTACTAAAAAGTCAAAAAAAATGACAGATATTGGCAAGATTGTGGAGAAAAGGAACACTTATACGCTGATGGTAGGAATGTAAATTAGTTCAGCCACTGTGGAAAGCACTTTAGAGATTTCTCAAAGAACTTAAAACAACTACCATTTGACTCAGCAATCCCATTACTAGCTTTATACTCAAAGAAATATAAATCATTCTACCACAAAGGCACCTGCACTTGTGTGTTCATTGCAACACTATTCACAATAGCAAAGGCAAAAAGCCAACCTAGTTGCCAGTCAACAGTAGACTGGATTTTAAAAATCTTTGGTACATAAACGCCATGGAATGCCATGCAGTCATAAAAAATGAAACCATGTTCTTTGCAGCAATATGGATACAGCTGGAGGCCCTTATCCTAAGGAAATTAACCCAGGAACAGAAAACCAAATACCACATGTTCTAACTTATAAGTGGGAGTCAAACACTGAGTACACATGGACACAACTATGGGAACAATAGGCACCAGGGCCTACTTGAAGCGGAAGGATGGAAGGAGGGGAGGGTCAAAACACTACCTCTCAGGTACTAAACTCACTACCTGAGTGATGAAGTCATTGTACACCAAACCTCAGTAACACGCAATTTACCCATGTAACAAACCTGCACATGTACCCCGAGCCTAAAATAAAAGTTGAAAAAATAAAAGAAAATAACGTGGTTTACAATTCTTTACCTTCAACAGTATTAAGGGGGAAACTCAGTAATTGTTTATGATAATTATATAAAGTTTTTTATGATAAATCACTCATTATTTTGGCTTATACCAGAAAAATTCAAAAACTTGATTGTCATTGCTATAATAAAATTCATTTAATTTACAAAAAACAACACAAATGTTAGGTCGTTAAGAAAAAAAGAACATAGCTATGCTTCCATAGAATAACTTCTCCTGACACTTAAACTGAGATGAAGTTTTGTCTTCATATAGAGATCACTGAATATGGGAAAGGTTAATTTCTTCAAGAACATTTCTAAGGAAATGCAGTGATAGATACACAGGAAGGAATTTTATTGTAGTTTTTAGTATATCTGAGAGTATGACATCCAAGTATTAATTTCGTAAAGACAATTCTGTTGAAGAGTGTTGTCTAAATACACAAATTTCTGATGATCTTGCTCCGTAATAGAGATAAGATCTAGAATATCTGGCAAAATTATTGAATTCAGGATGTTAAGACCATCTTTATGTTTTGCACTTTTTTTTCAACCATCCTTTTGGCATAAAAAAACTGACAGGTAAAATGTTTAATATGGCAATCTGTATCTGAAATGCATATAACTTGTGTATAAATATGCCAAAAATTTTACAGTAGAACAAAATAAGGCTGACATCCTTTTGTGAAAGGTAACTTAAAACAAAGACTGTCTGCCATTATCAATACAGTAAAGACAGCAGTCTTCTGACTTTTAGTCTCAAGATGCTTGAAGACTTTAAAAATGGAGAAGTCCAAAGATCATTCACTTATATAGATTATGGCATTTAGTATTTGCCACATTAGAAATTAAAACTAAGAAATATTTAAAACGTACTTATTTATTTTAAAGCAACAATAATAAACCCATTAAATGTTAATATGAATGACATGTTTTAAAAAAAAAGAAACAGAAAAGAAAAAACAAAACAATGAAGAAATTTAGTAAGAAGAGTGGCTTTGTTTTCTATTTTTCCAACTTTCTTTAATGTTTGGTTTAGTACAAAACAACTGTATCCCCACATCTGCTTCTACATTCAATCTTTTGCAATGTTATTTTAATTAAAAAAGCATGAAAAAAGTCTAGCCTCACACAAATATGTAATTGGAAATGAGAGGAATAATTTAATAGTATTTTCAAATATTGGGGAAATTGTTTTTTGATACTAAATCAAAACTCGACAAGTAGGTATATCTTAAAGGTTAATTGCAATGTTGAATCTGCAACTCTAATAACCTTTCATACTCTGTTTTATTATAATCCAATGATCCATCTTATATTTTGAATGAATCTTTTACCCATGTATGATTTGATATACATTCATCACTGAAAAACATTAGTTAAGTAACTGTATTATAGAGATGTTCCAAAAGCTGACACATTTCACTATATAATGTCAAAAAATCACATTTTTCAATGTCACCACCCATCACGTCAATAAAGCCTTTAATTATTGAGAAGCTGTTAAGTTCACAATGGCAGATACAAATTTTCCAAATTTCTAGTTACAACTTTCACTTGAAAGTTCAAATTTTATCATTGACAATAAATACTACTGGCTGTGAAATGACAGGCTCACTTTATTAATTTTTGAGAAAATACCTCCAAAATCCTAAATCTGAATACTCAGTTTGTCTGCAGTCATTCTTTGAAGAAAACTGGTGTTCCAGGTAAATCACAGATGTGCTTTTACTTGAGACAACCATCATAGTTTAGTAAGTGGCAGAAAAGCTTTATGTGTACTTCCCGATTCCTCACACAGAATAAATGAAGTGTACTCATGTGTCAGGTTCTAATAATTATGCAGCTTTCTTAAAAATATTTTTAAGGAAAGCTGGCAATTTTTTGAATGGTAGTGCATGGCAGTGAATAATACAATGACTATTAGTACACTTTGGTACCACTGCCTTGATTTGTGATGAGGTGCCAGTGATTTCATACAGCACAGCTTTGTCAAAACTATGAAATAGGCGAACAACATACGAGTATTATTAGAGAAATAATTTTGACCTCTTGGACCCCATGAAAGGATCACAAGAGTACTCAGGGGTCCATAATCATGCTTGGAGAATGGTAGTCTAAATTTTTTCTTTATTTCATGCTTCTAGAGAGGATAAAATATAACCAGTATTTTTGTGTCACGCAAGCTGGAGTGCAATGGCGCGATCTCAGCTTACTGCAACCTCTGCCTCCCAGGTTCAAGCGATTCTCCTGCCTCAGCCTCCCGATTACAAGCACCCACCACTGCGCCCAGCTAATTTTTTTTTTTTTTTCTTAGTAGAGATAGGGTTTCACCATGTTGGCCAGGCTGGTTTCAAACTGCTGACCTCAGATGATCCACCCACTTTGGCCTCCCAAAGTTCTGGGATTATAGGCGTAAGCCACAATGCCCAGCTGGTGTTTTCATTCAAAGCCACTTCAAGACAAAGGTCTTAGATTTATATGCTTAAATAGATTTATTTGCCTATGAGGACCACTTTGGGACAAGTTCTACGGAAGTACCTTTTGTTACTGAGGCAAAATTCACATAACAGAAAATTTACCACTTTAACCATTTTAAATGAGTACAATTCAGTGACTTCTAGTACATTCACAATGTTTCACAACTATCACTGTATCTAATTCTATCACATTTTTGTCATTCCAAAAAGAAACCCCATACTCATTACACAGTCACTCCCTATTCCTCCTTCCCACAGCCCCTTGCAACCATGAATATGCTTCTGTGGATTTGCCTATTCTGGATCTATTTTTTTCTTTATCATACTTTAAGTTCTAAGGGACATGTGCACAATGTGCAGGTTTGTTACATATGTATACATGCACCATGTTGGCGTGCTGCACCCATTAACTCGTCATTTACATTAGGTATATCTCCTAATGCTATCCCTTCCCCTCCCCCGACCCCATGACAGGCCCCGGTGTGTGATGTTCCCCTTCCTGTGTCCAAGTGTTCTCATTGTTCAGTTCCCACCTATGAGTGAGAACATGCGGTGTTTGGTTTTTTGTCCTTGCAATAGTTTGCTGAGAATGATGGTTTCCAGCTTCATCCATGTCCCTACAAAGGACATGAACTCATCCTTTTTCATGACTGCATAGTATTCCATGGTGTATATGTGCCACATTTTCTTAATCCAGTCTATCATTGATGGACATTTGGTTTGGTTCCAAGTCTTTGCTATTGTGAATAGTGCCGCAATAAACATACATGTGCATGTGTCTTTATAACAGCATGATTTATAATCCGTTGGGTATATACCCAGTAATGGGATGGCTGGGTTAAATGGTATTTCTAGTTCTAGATCCCTGAGGAATCACCAAACTGTCTTCCACAATGGTTGAACTAGTTTACAGTCCCACCAACAGTGTAAAAGTGTTCCTATTTCTCCACATCCTCTCCAGCACCTGTTGTTTCCTGACTTTTGAATGATTGCCATTCTAACTGGTGTGAGATGGTATCTTATTGTGGTTTTGATTTGCGTTTCTCTGATGGCCAGTGATGATGAGCATTTTTTCATGTGTCTTTTGGCTGCATAAATGTCTTCTTTTGAGAAGTGTCTGTTCATATCCTTTGCCCACTTATTGATGGGGTTGTTTGACTTTTTCTTGTAAATTTGTTTGAGTTCATTGTAGATTCTGGATATTAGCCCTTTGTCAGATAGGTAGATTGCAAAAATTTTCTCCCATTCTGTAGGTTGCCTATTCATTCTGATGGTAGTTTCTTTTGCTGTGCAGAAGCTCTTTAGTTTAATTAGATCCCATTTGTCAATTTTGGCTTTTGTTGCCATTGCTTTTGGTGTTTTAGACATGAAGTCCTTGCCCATGCCTATGTCCTGAATGGTATTGCCTAGGTTTTCTTCCAGGGTTTTTATGGTTTTAGGTCTAACGTTTAAGTCTTTCATCCATCTTGAATTAATTTTTGAACAAGGTGTAAGGAAGGGATCCAGTTTCAGCTTTCTACATAAGGCTAGCCAGTTTTCCCAGCACCATTTATTAAATAGGGAATCCTTTCCCCATTGCTTGTTTTTGTCAGGTTTGTCAAAGATCAGATGGTTGTAGATGTGTGGTATTATTTCTGAGGGCTCTGTTCTGTTCCATTGGTCTATATCTCTGTTTTGGTACCAGTACTACGCTGTTTTGGTTACTGTAGCCTCGTAGTATAGTTTGAAGTCAGGTAGCGTGACGTCTCCAGCTTTGTTCTTTTGGCTTAGGAGTGTCTTGGCGATGCGGGCTCTTTTTTGGTTCCATATGAACTTTAAGGTAGTTTTTTCCAATTCTGTGAAGAAAGTCATTGGTAGCTTGATGGGGATGGCACTGAATCTATAAATTACCTTGGGCAGTATGGCCATTTTCACGATATTGATTCTTCCTACCCATGAGCAAGGAATGTTCTTCCATTTGTTTGTATCCTCTTTTATTTCGTTGAGCAGTGATTTGTAGTTCTCCTTGAAGAGGTCCTTCACATCCCTTGTAAGTTGGATTCCTAGGTATTTTATTCTCTTTGAAGCAATTGTGAATGGGAGTTCACTCATGAATTGGCTCTCTGTTTGTATGTTATTGGTGTATAAGAATGCTTGTGATTTTTGCACATTGATTTTGTATCCTGAGACTGCTGAAGTTGCTTATCAGCTTAAGGAGATTTTGGGCTGAGACAATGGGGTTTTCTAGATATACAATCACGTCATCTGCAAACAGGGACAATTTGACTTCCTCTTTTCCTAATTGAATACCCTTTATTTCTTTCTCCTGCCTGATTGCCCTGGCCAGAACTTCCAACACTATGTTGAATAGGAGTGGTGAGAGAGGGCATCTCTGTCTTGTGCCAGTTTTCAAAGGGAATGCTTCCAGTTATTGCCCATTCCGTATGATATTGGCTGTGGGTTTGTCATAAATAGCTCTTATTATTTTGAGATACGTCCCATCAATACCTAATTTATTGAGAGTTTTTAGCATGAAGGGCTGTTGAATTTTGTCAAAGGCCTTTTCTGCATCTATTGAGACAATCATGTGGTTTTTGTCTTTGGCTCTGTTTATACACTGGATTACATTTATTGATTTGCATATGTTGAACCAGCGTTGCGTCGCAGGCATGAAGCCCACTGGATCATGGTGGATAAGCTTTTTGATGTGTGGCTGTATTCGGTTTGCCAGTATTTTATTGAGGATTTTTGCATCAATGTTCATCAGGGATATTGGTCTAAAATTCTCTTTTTTTGTTGTGTCTGTCAGGCTTTGGTATCAGGATGATGCTGGCCTCATAAAATGAGTTAGGGAGGATTCCCTCTTTTTCTATTAATTGGAATAGTTTCAGAAGGAATGGTACCAGCTCCTCCTTGTACCTCTGGTAGAATCTGGCTGTGAATCTGTCTGGTCCTGGACTTTTTTTGGTTGGTAGGCTATTAATTATTGCCTCAATATCAGAGCCTGTTATTGGTCTATTCAGGGATTCAACTTCTTCCTGGTTTAGTCTTGGGAGGGTGTATGTGTCCAGGAATGTATCCATTTCTTCTAGATTTTCTAGTTTATTTGCGTAGAGGTGTTTATAGTATTCCCTGATGGTAGTTTGTATGTCTTTGGGATCTGTGGTGATATCGCCTGTATCATTTTTTATTGTGTCTATTTGATTCTTCTCTCTTTTCTTCTTTATTAGTGTTGCTAGCGGTCTATCAATTTTGTTGATCTTTTCAAAAAACCAGCTCCTGGATTCGTTGATTTTTTGAAGGGTTTTTTGTGTCTCTATCTCCCTCAGTTCTGCTCTGATCTTAGTTATTTCTTGCCTTCTGCTAAATTTTCAATGTGTTTGCTCTTGCTTCTCTAGTTCTTTTAATTGTGATGTTAGGGTGTCAATTTTAGATATTTCCTGCTTTCTCTTGTGGGCATTTAGTGCTATAAATTTCCCTCTACGCACTGCTTCAAATGTGTCCCAGAGATTCTGGTATGTTCACAACATAATGTTTCTAAGTTTTATCCATGTTGTAGCATAAATCAGTACTTATTACATTTTATGACTAAACAGTATTCCATTGTATGGATATACCATATTTCGGTTATCCATTCATTTGTTGATGGGCATTTTGGTTCTTTCCCCCGTTGGTTGTGACAAATGATGTTGTTATGAACACTAGTGTACACGTTTTTGTTGGAACACCTGTTTTTAATTATTTGAGTATATATCTAGGAGAAAACTTGCCAGATCACACCATAATTCTATATATAACTTTTTGAGCACCTGCCAAACAGTTCTGCATGACGGCTTCCCCACTTTCCATTCTCATCAGCAATGTACAAGAGCTTTGCCTTTTTCACATCCTTTCCAACATTTTTTTTCTTTTTTCTTTTTCTCTTTTTTTTTTTTTTTTTTGGTTATAGTTGTCCTAAAGGTGGGAAGTGGTATCTTATTGAGGTTTGGTTTGCATTTATTTAATGATTAATGATGTTGAGCATGTTTTCACATGCTTATTAGCCATTTGTATATCTTCTCTGGAGAAATGTGAGCTCTGATCCTTGGCCCATTTTTCAATTGGGTCATTTATTTTGTTATTGTTGAGTGGGAAGAATTCTTTATATATTCTGGATACTGGACTCTTATCAGACATATGCTTTGTAAATATTTCTTTCATTCTGTGAGGTATTTTTTAAACTTTATTGATAATGTCCTTTGTTGAAAGAAAAAATAATAATTTTGGTAAAGTTCAATTTCTCTATTTTGAAATATTACATTTGCTAAATAAAATAATATTAATTTTGTCCAACAGAATATAAACAAAGATATTTAAGTGATCAAAAAAATTGAAATTATCCATAGCAATGCATATTACTGAAAAGTTCCCATATGAGTTATGTCTGAGCATGTTTATTTATATCAAATCTTCTTTCAATGCTAGCTAATTTAAACTTGACATTTGGCTGCTATCATGCTTTAAATTAATTATTTGGATTAATAATAATTTACATAATGTAGACATTTCTATTATATGCGAAGTTTCCATTTCATTAAAAATAATATTTTTTTCTGTAAACACCCAATAAGCTTATTTTTTAAGCTAAATGCTTAGGTTTAAGACAAGATTTCTCTCTGAACCCCATTAACAATTTTTTTTCAAAAATGCATTACAAAGCTATTATTTTATGTTAAAGACTACCTATGCCAGTGAGTAGTTGTTCCTCACTACCTCATCATAAAGCTAGCCATAAAATCTGAATTTTAGCTAGACCCACAAACACTCAGAAGAAAGAAGATTTTCACAAACTCCGTTGCAGTTAAAGGTAGCTGTGTGAATAAGAAGTGGCCAAATAATATAAAGTGTTCTTAGCAAATCATTCTTAATAGAAATTAAGAATCATTCTCAATAGAAAGCTACACATGTTCTTTATCCCTTCTTTCTCACTTTACCCCTTCCTGTTGTCTAGAATGCAGATGAGACATCTGGAGCTGGGGTAATATTATTCAATCATGGGGGGGTATTGGAAATGCAGAAAGGACACAATATTGAAGGGAAATATAGAAAAAACACAGTATCAACTCCAACATTATGAGAGGACTACACCAATCTTGTATCATCTACTTCCAGACATTTGTGTGAGACAGAAATACATAATATCTTGTTTAAGCCACTATTATTTTGGATTTTTCTGCTGACTGCAAATGAATATAAAATACACTTCCATTTCTGGCTACCACTCGGCCCCATCCCACCATCAATAACAATTTACTTATAAAGTCCCAAGCCAGTACAAATTTTTTTTTTTTTTTTTTTTTTTTTGGCCAGTACAAATTTAAACTCTGAAACAATTCTACTTGGAAAGTAAACTTTCCAGAGGTACTTGTATTCCTGTGTACAATATTTTATTTCTGATAATTGAATGTTAATAACTATAAGAATGTAAATAGTGATCATTTTTTATCCTTCATTAACAAAAGTAATCAACATGCAGTTGTTAATAAAATATAGTCTAACCTTAATTTTAGTTTTCCTAAGCTTCAATACCTATGAAACATTTTGTAATCAGAATATGTCTTCAAGAATTTGAATGGGACAAGATTTTCTCATAATGCTGGCAGATGGTTTTATATGATTAACTGCAGCAAATATAGCCTACTGGTTTGAAGGCTTACCAATGGAGAAATGGTCTCACAGGAAGCTTTTTGATAAGTGAAATATAGTCTCTATGATGTGACAATTTAGGAGAATACAAAAACCTTTCTTACAAATTCAGTCCTGAAGAAAAATGAAGAAAAGATTAGTAGTTACTATTCATAGACATAGCTCTAAAATATGACAAATGCAAGCACATTTATCAGTCCTGTAAATAATTTTTTATAGTTCCATCTGTTTGTTCATTTACTTACTTATCAGAAGCAACAAATATCAGTTATATTCCTAAGGACTAAGTAGGAATAAGAAATATTCCTTTGAAATAAGGAAGTTCTAATATCATTTATGATGTAGAAAATAGGATAAAAGTTAATCAAGAAAATTTATAGTAGAGTTTTTTATTATAAGGAAATATTATACTTCTTCATCTCTGAATATAGTATCACCATTACTAAGAGCCTTAAATATGAATTTTAGAAGCAATAATGCTACTTATGCTTTTATAATCCAGAACAGAAACTTAAACTTTTCGAAAAAGAATCTTACTTATATGTTTCTAGTAGTAATGCTATGTAGTAAGTATTAGCACACTTAGAAGCTTGTGATCAGACTTTATTTAGAAATGCCACTGTTTCCATGCGATCTCATTGTTCAATTCCCACCTATGAGTGAGAATATGCGGTGTTTGGTTGTTTGTTCTTGCAATAGTTTACTGAGAATGATGATTTCCAATTTCATCCATGTCCCTACAAAGGACATGAACTCATCATTTTTTATGGCTGCATAGTATTCCATGGTGTATATGTGCCACATTTTCTTAATCCAGTCTATCATTGTTGGACATTTGGGTTGGTTCCAAGTCTTTGCTATTGTGAATAATGCCACAATAAACATACGTGTGCATGTGTCTTTATAGCAGCATGATTTATAGTCATTTGGGTATATACCCAGTAATGGGATGGCTGGGTCAAATGGTATTTCCAGTTCTAGATCCCTGAGGAATCGCCACACTGACTTCCACAATGGTTGAACTAGTTTACAGTCCCACCAACAGTGTAAAAGTGTTCCTATTTCTCCACATCCTCTCCAGCACCTGTTGTTTCCTGACTTTTTAATGATTGCCATTCTAACTGGTGTGAGATGGTATCTTATTGTGATTTTGATTTGCATTTCTCTGATGGCCAGTGATGTTGAGCATTTTTTCATGTGTTTTTTGGCTGCATAGATGTCTTCTTTTGAGAAGTGTCTGTTCATGTCCTTTGCCCACTTTTTGATGGGGTTGTTTGTTTTTTTCTTGTAAATTTGTTTCAGTTCATTGTAGATTCTGGATATTAGCCCTTTGTCAGATGAGTAGGTTGCAAAAATTTTCTCCCATTTTGTAGGTTGCCTGTCCACTCTGATGGTAGTTTCTTTTGCTGTGCAGAAGCTCTTTAGTTTAATTAGATCCCATTTGTAAATTTTGTCTTTTGTTGCCATTGCTTTTGGTGTTTTAGACATGAAGTCCTTGCCCATGCCTATGTCCTGAATGGTAATGCCTAGGTTTTCTTCTAGGGTTTTTATGGTTTTAGGTCTAACGTTTAAGTCTTTAATCCATCTTGAATTGATTTTTGTATAAGGTGTAAGGAAGGGATCCAGTTTCAGCTTTCTACATATGGCTAGCCAGTTTTCCCAGCACCATTTATTAAATAGGGAATCCTTTCCCCATTGCTTGTTTTTGTCAGGTTTGTCAAAGATCAGATAGTTGTAGATATGCGGCGTTATTTCTGAGGGCTCTGTTCTGTTCCATTGATCTATATCTCTGTTTTGGTACCAGTACCATGCTGTTTTGGTTACTGTAGTCTTGTAGTATAGTTTGAAGTCAGGTAGTGTGATGCCTCCAGAAGGGGAATATCACACTCTGGGGACTGTTGTGGGGTTGGGGGAGGGGGGAGGGATAGCATCGGGAGATATACCTAATGCTAGATGACGAGTTAGTGGGTTCAGCGCACCAGCATGGCACATGTATACATATATAACTAACCTGCACAAGGTGCACATGTACCCTAAAACTTAAAGTATAATTAAAAAAAAAATTTTTTTCTAGTCTACAGAAAAAAAAAAAAAAAAAAAGAAATGCCACTGTTACAGATGTCAATGCTTAGATTCCCCCAGACTCCAACTATGCTTCTTCAGTGCTGTGGTAACTCAGCAGAATAGCTGTCTCAATTGAGTAAGCTCTTTAAAGGTAAAGAATCATTAACATTTCCAGTGTCAAGTTGTTAACTTGCCAAATTTTATTTACAACTAATATTTGAATGGTGGTGATATACAGTAGATATGCATGAGAGTTTTAGTTTCTAGTTGCAAACTTCCATTAGTAATATGACCTTGAATAAATTATATTCCATCCACGGTCTTTAGTTTTCTTACTGATAGATGAGGTGATTTGAGTTGAATTCTAGGGTCACTTCCAGGTAGAAAATGCTTTGAAATCATAAGGCTATAACCTAGAACATTCTCCAAATTAAAGATAAGACACTAATTGAGACAACGTAAATGTGAGACAGAGACACTAATTGCAGAAGAGATAGGACTACAAGATGTGATGTGTTTATTGCTTTTATCTGGGGTCAATTTAGCATATTATTTTTTGCAGTTTTCAAATAATTTATTTCAAAATGTAGAGATGATAGAGATAGCTTTAATGCTTCATAGTTAATATTTGTATTTGTACTTCACTATTGTCTGTTTTAAAATATTATTGTGGTAAAAACACTTAACATGAGATCTACTCACTAAATTTTTATGTGTATAATAGAAGTTTTGTTAACTGTAGACACATGTTAACCATAAACACAAATCTCTAGAACTTATTGATCTTTCACAAGGAAGAATCTTTGAATATTTGTGCCTGTCGATTAGCAATTTCCTGTTTCCCTTCCTCTCCGGCCCCTGATAACCACCATTCTAGTCCTGATTCTATGAGTTTGATGACTTCAGAAACTTCATATAAGTGGAATCATACAGTATTTGCCTTCTGTGACTGGCTTATTTTGCTTAGCATAATGTCTTTACTCATGTTCATTCATGTTCTTGCATATGGTAGAATTTCATTAATTTTTAAGGTTAATTGAATAGCATTGACTTGTGTTTACATACCACATTCTCTTTATTTGTTCATCTATGATGAACATTTAGGTTCTTCCCACAATTTGATGATTGTGAATACTACTGCAATAAATGCTGGGATACTAATATCTTTTGAGATATTTGACTTTTACAGAAATAGAAAAAACAATTTTAAAAATCATATGGAAACACACAAGAAAACTTCAAATAGCCAAAATACTCTTGGGAAAGGATAAAGGTATAGGCATCATAATATTTTCTTATTTAAAAACATATTACAAAACAACAGTAATGAAAACAGTGCAATATTGGCATAAAGAAAAACATACATTACTGTTCAGATTATAATATCTAATTCTAAAAATAAATGTTTATATTTTCATGTGTATGATTCACTTAGTTTATAAGAAAAATCAGGTAAATTTGAAATACATCCATTTAGAATGGCAAAAAAAAATTGTTAGCAGAACTTCCTCTCAAATAAGTATTAGACCTTTTCTACTTTTTTGACTAGAGAATTCTGAAATGTTTTGGGGTTTAAAAGGTGATGGTTGATCATAAAGATGGGGGAACCACGAGGGGATGTGCCTGCCAAACATTTCTAATATCTACACCTGAGCAATTAGAAGATCTCTGTCATTCTTCAGCAAAATGTAGCTTATGAGCAGCCATTTTAAGTTTATTTTTCCAGTGAAAACTATCCTATAAAATAAAGACACTGGTTCTTCTATTCTAATTTCTATGTACTTTGAATGTTCAATTAAAACACAATATGATCTTACTGTAATTAAGATATAGTCACTATCATTTTCTCTAACACTATTGTTTTCATATTATTGGTGATTTCACTATCCAAGTTCCTTGACCTCTATGCTTTCAATAACGTTGCTTTCATCCCACTTAAGCCACATATTTATACAGATCTGCTCTAAACTGTACCCCTTCACAATCTTAAACATTACTCTCTTAACTACCACCCATCTCCCACAAGTGTTTCTTCATTCCATCTAGTATAAAATGTTTAGTATTTCTTTTACCCACTAGGACTTACTGACTTTTGTTTTTTTTATAGTTTACTATTCCCATTATGTTCTAACCTCCTTCATGCAGCTTAGATTCTATGGTCCATCTTTGTAATCACATCCTCAATTATCTTGCCCACCCTGATTAAACCCAGTCCCATACTTCCTCTGCAGCTGAATTCATGCAGGTACAAGTGGCTGGGAAGAAACACACAATCATGCTGGCTACTCTTAAATTCAAAATGATCAACCTCAAGAAGGTTCTTCATGCTGCCAAGAAATGATAGTATGTTTTTCTAAAATATTCTTTGGCTTTCCTTGTAACTATTTCATGGCTTCTCCACTTTCCTCAATCTTTAACACCTCCACCTCCAGAAAATGATCTGGCTTCCATTTCACTGAAATAGCTGAAGCAGTTAGAAAATAACTGTCACAAGTTTCCTTCACCATGCCTACACAGCAACATGCATCTGTACCAAAATGGTCCTCTTTCTCTCTACATATCTTTAAATGACCTCCACTCATACCCTAGATCCCTTAATCCTCCACCTTCTCAAGAGCATCGTTGCAGGAATCCTCTTCTCTTTAAGGCATTGTCAGATTTCCCCATCTCTTCTGGGCCATCCCCCATTAGCACACAAATGTGTAGTAACATAATTCATCTTATAAATAACTTCATGTTACTATTCATCACTTTCACTCTGTTCATCTTTATGGTTAAACTCATCAAAAAGTTTATTGTGCTCTTTGATTCTTTTTTTTTTTCTGTTGAATGCAATCCAGTTGGACTTTAGTCACAATTACTTCACTTAAACAACCTTGTCAAGGTCCTCCTTCTCAGATCTCCTCTTTCTTAACATAGTCATAGTATATGACCCAGTTCATCACTTACTCCTCATCAAAATCTTTTCTTCAGTTAGCTTCCATGCTCTTTCTGTTGATTCTACTTCTATATCACAAACCATAACTTCTAGTCTCCTTCATTGGTTTCTTTCTATAACCTCTTTTTCTTAATATTGGAATGCTCAGCATTTTGCCTCTTATTAATATTTTTATAAGCTACACTCACCCTGGGTGTTAGCTTTAAATACAAACATCTATATGCTGATTCATTCCAAATTAATAATCAACCTAGAGTTCTCACCTGAACTCAAGATTCATATATTCAACTACCTACTCAATATTCACCTGGATATTTAATAAGCATATGTTCAAAGCATAGCTCTGGATTATCTAACTTTAAATTTTTCTCCTGTGGGAGTATTTTCCAAGTCACCAAATGGCAACGCCATCATTCCAACTGCCCATCTGAAAGACTTGAAATCATTCTTGATTCCTCTCTTTCTCACACACTACATATCTAATTCATCAATAAATCCTGTTGGCTCCGTCTTCAAAATAAATCCAGAAACTAACAACTTGTCAACATTACACCTATCATTACCTTAGTTCAAGCTATCACATATCTTACACAGGTTGTCTCATTAACCTTCAAGTTGATCTCCCTTTTCCCATACTTGCCTTCTTGAAAGCTATCCTCAACACAATAGACAGGAAAATCCATTTTATAATATATTACATTATAACCCCCCCCAGTGATTTCCCACCTCATTTGGAGTAAAATCTAAAACATTTACAATGGCCTACAAGTTCTGCATGAGTCGTATCCTCTCTTTCTTCTCCGATTGTTGGAGATCTCTGTAGTATTTTCTGCTACCACTCCTCTTTGCCCAGTCTATCTGAGTTACATTGGCTTCTCTGCTGGTTATGGACACACCAAGCAGGTTTCTACCACAGGGTCTCTATATTCCCTGTTTCCTCTTAAATGACTACTTTCCTAGCTACCTTATATAAAATAACAATATATTCTCCAGAAGCCCCATCCCCCTAACCATTTTTCTTTGCAGTACTTATTTATTTTTTATTTATTTGTAGTACTTATTTATTTTTCTTTGTAGTACTTTTATCATCTTTGTAGTACTTTTATTATCACTTTTGTAAATGACACATTTATTTATTTTTCTATTTGTCATTTTTAAATGTAAGTTCCATGATTGGAAGAATATTTGTTTGTTCAATTCTCTATCTCTTACACCTAAACAATGCCTGGTACATAGCAGTAGCTCAATGAGTATCAGTTGAGTAAATGAATAATTTTATGTAATTCAAAAAGGAAATCTCATCCAAAGAAAGCTTGTTATTATTTAAAAGCACAGAATCTCAAAGCATCAGATCTGGACAGAACCTTAGAGACTATCTAACAAAAATGAAATATGTTTTTCGTGTTTTGTGGTAACCCCTTATGGGCCTTGGGAGCTTGAGTAAGGACTAGGGAAATGTAACTGCCCATTACCATCCTGTCCGACTCCCATCCAAAGCAGCCCTAATTTTATTTGCTTTATATTTTAGTCTTAGACGTAGTGTTTTCATAAATATTTTGAAGAAAGTTCCAAAACCTAAAAACTATGGAACTGATGTAAATCTTCATTCACAGATGAGGAGATTGAGTCCTGGAAAATAAAGTAAGCTAACCCAGGGCAAACCGCCAGAAAATGAGAAAAACAGGGCTGGAACTCATGATTCCTCTTTCCTATGCATGTTCTCTCCACTCCAGGCCAAGGTTTCTCCCTAGAAAGCTGTCTGTTAATGGCATAATGCTTTAAGATTTGTGTTGTCCTTTCCAAAGATTCAATTACATTTCTGATTGAATAACTATCATATTCTCATTCTTTATAAAATGTTTTCAATTTTACATTCAATAGTATTCTGTCAAATTGCTGAAAATAATACACAGAGTCAAAGTTTGCATAATTTTGCATGAAGAAAACGAATCTATATTCACATGACTAGAGCACTACAGAAGGCTTGATTACAATGTGCTACATTTAAGTAGTTCCCTAAATAGATTATATAATCTAAATCTTCTACACACTATTTCTCAATTTCTCTTCATGCTTCCATGGACAGACTCTTCAGTACACCGCCCAGAAAGCAGAATTGGTTTGTGATTGGAAGAAATGAGAAGGAAAATGTATGACCCATGTGCATTCTCGTGAGCTAACACAGTTCCTGTGTTTCTCTGCCAGGTTTAGATTAACCACTGATTTGATGCACCAACTGGCCCATTTCTTGTAAATGGGTTTTCTTCTATTCAGCGTTTAGTAAGCCCCTTGTCAATGAGATAACTCTCTAGGCTGAATAAAAGTCCCCTTAGGCCTTGACAGCCTTAGAGGATTATTTGTTCACCAGTGATTTTTAGAGACCTCTGACAACTCCATTTTGATATCTTTTCAAAGAAAGTATATTACCAAAGACTCCAAACATTTAAGCATTTGCACTTTTAAAGTCTTAATGCTCAGAGAAAAATGAGAATCCTACCAGGATTTTTGATGGCTATTTAGAAGATGGGATACCTAATCCATTCCCTCATTTATTACAAAGAAAGCAAATTCAAGGCAGAAGTAATTCGCTTGATCAAAAAACATTTTCAGCCCCAATGGGCTGCCTGTGGTTCCCATAATCGGTCCTAAAAAAACAAAAAGAGTCTGAGGGCAAAGAGTTGTCCCAGCGTGGACTCCACGCACCAACTATGTTTTCAGGATTCTATTTGTTGATGTTAAATGTCAAAAACTAAAAAAAGATTATGTCTATAGTTGACTATTATAGACCATAAAATATTAATAAAAACACAGATATATAATGGGTATTTACTTACAATACAATAGAATTTGCCTTCTTCCTTTAAATAGTCAGTGATCGTTCTTACTTAAAATTACTTGATATATAAATTCAGTATAGTCAGACCTTGAAATCTATCTTTGTCATTAATTAGCAGTATGACTTTGATCTTGGCCTTATAGGTATATGAAGATTAAGTAGGATAATATATTAACAGTACCTAGTAGAGTGCATAGAGCATAATGCTTGTTAACCAATGTTAATTTTGTTGCTTCCTCCTTTCTCCCTTTTCAGGTTTATACAACCTTGCTACATACAACATCAAAATTTCATTCAGACATTTATTTTTAAAAAATATTTATTGAGTACACATTATATACCAGTTTCTCTGCAAGGCCTTGGGCATAGAGCTGTATACAAACCCAATGAAGTCCCTGTTCTCATGGCATTTACACTTTAGTAGGAGACAAGAGTTGTGTTTTACCTTCAGTGTATTGGTCAGGAAAGGCTTCTCTAATGAGGTAAAGCTACGAGTCATGTGGAATTCTGGAAAGGAGCTTTCCAAAGAGAATGGCTAATGCATAGGCCTGAAGAGCACACTGGAGCATCAGAACTTAATACTAAGTAGGGTAGTGTATTAGCCAGGGCCCCCTAGAGGGACAGAACTAATAAGATAGGTAGATTATATAAAGGAGAGTTTATTAAGTAGTATTAACTCACACAATTACAAGGTCTCACAATACGTCATCTGCAAGCTGAGGAGCAAGGAAGCCAGCCCAAGTCCCAAAGCTGAAGAAGTTGGGGTCCAGTGTTTGAGGGCAGGAATCATCCAGCACGGTAGAAAGATGTAAGCTAGGAGGCCAGGACAGTCCAGCCTTTTTACGTTTTTCTGCCTGCTTTATATCCTGGCCACGCTGGCAACTGATTCAATGGTGCCCACTCAGATTAAGGGTGGGTCTGCCTTTCCCAGCCTACTTACTCAAATGTTAATTTCCTTTGGCAACACTCTCACAGACACACCCAGGATCAATACTTTGCATCCTTCAATCCAATCAAGTTGACAGTCAGTATTAACTATCACAAGTCCACCCCTTGTCAACTTGAACCCATACACATCTCCTGAGATCATACATGATCTTCAAATAAAGACAGTAATAAGGTCATAATTACACCTAACATAATACAACTATCCTTTATACAACTAGAAATGCACCAATCCCCCAACCCAAATGCAATGACATAAAGTTAACAATACTTCAATGCTGATGTGAAGTCAATAAATCTTACGTCACATGATAAAGGAAAAAGGAAATAAAATGAAGATATTTTCTTAGTACAAGTGTATACGTGCACAAACATGTTTTTAACAAAAGAAAGGGAAAATACTCATGACAATTACAGTCCTCATTTCTGCAACTGGCAACATAGTCGTAGCTGGTATTGATGACTACCTCCTTCTACTACCAATTATGTACTCCCTTTGCCTTGTGGGTTTTTTCCTGGTGGAGTGACCAAAACCTTCATTGCTGAAGGGTCTGGGCCATTTGTCTTCCTGCGTGGATTGGGCTGTTGTACTTTCCCACTGACCTTAATCACAGGGCATGGTAATACTAAGAGATGCCCTAATGGATATCCTGTATTCCACACATATTCTTCCTTACCTCCACTGTGGCATAGTAGACTGATTTCATCTTGACAGTCTGGGTCAATCTCCCCAGCCAACATTGTAAGTCTCTTCTTAGCCTGTTGACTTAAAGGTAGGAGAAGCCCAGTGTCCGGGTGGCAATCTTAACTTCCAGTTTAATGGAATCGTTGTTGTGTCTCCTGGTGGCAGTGTTCCTCCTTCTGAAACTAAGACCTCTAGGCCAGCAGAACATAATGTCAAGGGAACAGTATGCAAAAATTTTGCGGGAGGATCATTAGGGGCAATGGTGAGTGGTGCCACTTCCACTTCCATGTGTTTTGATTCCTGGACCTGTGAATCCTGGCTATGGGAGAAACAGTACCACATATTGGATGCTGATTCAGAGCATACATGGCCTTCTGGAGAACTTTGCCCCAGCCCTGCAAACTATTGCCTAGTTGGCATTGTAATCATGACTTCAAAAGGCCATTCTACTGTTCTATCAATCCAGCTGCTTCAGGATGATGGGGAACATGGTAAGACCAGTGAATTCTATGAGCATGAGTCCACTGCGGCCATTGTTTAGCAATAAAGTGAGTGCCTTGGTCAGAGGCAATGCTGTGTGGAATAGTATGATGGTAGATAAGGCAGTCCATGAGTCCACAAACAGTAGTCTTGGCAGAAGCACTGCATGCAGGATAAGCAAACTCATATCTGAAGTAAGTGTCTATTTCAGTGAGGACAAACCTCTGCACTTTCCATGATGGAAGAGGACCAATATAATCAACCTGCCACAAGGTAGCTTGCTGATCACCCCAAGGAATGGTGCCATATCAAGGGCTCATTGTTGATCTCTGCTGTTGGGTACTCAGCAGTGGCTGTAGCCAGGTCAGCCTTAGTGAGTGGAAGTCCATGTTGCTTAGCCCATGCATAACCTCCATCCCTGCCACCATGGCCAATTTGTTCATGGGCCCATTGGGCGATGATAGGGGTGGCTGGGGAAAGAGGCTGAGTGGTGTCCACAGAATGAGTCATCCTATCCACTTGATTATGAAAATCTTCCTCTGCTGAGGTCACTCATTGGTGAGCACTCACATGGGATACAAATATCTTCACAGTTTTTGACCCGTCAGAGAGGTCCACCCACATACCTCTTCCCCAAATTTCTTAGTCACCAATTTTCCAATCATGCTTCTTCCAAGTCCCTGATCATCCAGCCAAACCATTGGCTACAGCCCATGAATCAGTATATAATCACACATCTGGCCATTTCTCCTTACATGCAAAGTGCACAACCAGGTGCACTGCTCAAAGTTCTGCCCACTGGGAAGATTTCCCTTCACCACTGTCCTTCAGGGATGTCCTAGAAAGAGACTATAGTGCTGCAGCTATCCAATTTAGGGTGGTGCCTGCATATTGTGCAGAACCATCTGTGAACCAGGCCCTAGTCTCTCTTCCTCTGTCAACTGATCATGGGGAACTCCCCCTGAGGCCAATGGTGCAGGCTCGGGAAGAGAAAGCAGGGTGGCAGGCGTGGAGACAATGGGCATTTGAGCCACTTCCTCATGTAACTCACTTGTGCCTTTGGGACCTGCTCAAGTCCAATCACTTATATACCACTTCTAGTTGATGATGGAATGCTGCTATGCATGACCCATTTTATGGCTAGATGGGTCAGAAAGCACCCAGTTCATGATAGGCAATTCAGGTCGCATGGTGACTTGATGAACCATAGTCAAACGTTCAGTTTCCACCAAAGCCCAGTAACAGACCAAGAGCTGTCTCTCAAACCTCTGAGACAGGACAGTAAAGATATATTGCTGGCCTTGCCAGCTGAAGAGAAATTGCTTCTGCTGGGCCTTATGGACAGGAATGGAGAAAAAGGCATTGGCCAAGTCAATGGCTGCATACTAGGTACCAGGAGATGTGTTAATTTGCTTAAGCAATGAAACCACATCTGGTACAGCAGCTGCAATTGTAGTCACCACTTGGTTAAGCTTACGATAATCCACTGTCATTCTCCAAGATCCATCTGTCTTCTGCATAGGCTAAATAGGAGAGTTGAATGGGGATGTGGTGGGAATCACCACCCCTGCGTCTTTCAAGTCCTTGATGGCGGCACTAATCTCCACAATCCCTCCAGGGATGCAATATTGATTATTTTTCTAGGTAGAAGCATCTCTAATGGCTTCCATTTGGCCTTTCCCACCACAGTAGCCCTCACTCTACCAGTCAGGGACCCAATGTGGGGGTTCTGCCAGCTGCTAAGTATATCTATGCCAACTATACATTCTGGCACTGGAGAAATGACCAGAGGATGAGTCTGGGGATCCACTGTAGGTTGGACCTGAGCTAAAACTCCTTTAATTACCTGACCTCCATAAGCCCCAACTTTAACTGGAGGACCACAATGATGTTTTGGGTCCTCTGGAATCAACGTCAGCTCAGAGACAATGTCCAGTAGTCCCCCAAATGTCTGATCATTTCCCTTTCCCCATTGCACAGTTAACCTGGTAAAAGGCCAGAGGTCTCCTTGGGGAAGGCTGGAAGAAAGTTAACAGCATAAATTGTCGGTAGTAGAGTGTGATCCTTCCTCAAGGGGACCTGGCCTCCCTTTCATTCAAGGGGTTCTGAGTCTACAAACTGTCTCAGGTCTGGAAATTGATTGAGGGACCATGATTCTGTTTTATAACTCAAATTAGTCTTTTGTCTATGTGACCTGGAAGTTTTCTGCTTATACATGTTAAGCAGGAATGCAATAGGCTTCCTATCAATTTCACTTCTAGGAACACTGCGATTAATTAGCCAATGCCAGAGCTCTACATAAGTCAGACTATTTTGATCGCTGCTTTGCCTCTGGTGTCCATTACAGTAGCTATGCCCACCTTGCCTTTGACAGTTGAGTGCCGCCACTTGACCGCTACCACCTTGGGATCCAATTATTCCCATTGTATTTAAATTTTATAGTTGAATGACTGTGGTTCCCACTGTTAGATCTGACATACAGTGAAGAGCAATTACAGAGCTCTTCAAAAATGCAGGTGCTGCCCTTACAAATCTATTTCACAAAACACTGGTCAGAGTATATCTTCTGGACCCTCCCAGCTGGGATAAGTAGGTCTAAAGTGACTAAGCCACTTCACCATCCCAATCTCCCTGAGCCTTTGGATTCCTTCATCTACATTAAACCAAGGGAGATCAGGTATTTCCAGCTTGCTCACAGTGGGCTATCTTTTAATCCGTATTTCAGCTAACCAAGCAAATTAGAACCTTTTTTTAACTCCTCAAGCTGCGACATTAAATGCAGAGTCCCTACTTAGTGGGCCCAAATCAATAAATTCAGCCTGATTCAACTTTATGTTCCTTCCACCATTATCCCACACCCTTAATATCCATTCCTATGCCTGTTCTCCAGATTTCTGCTTATATGAATTAGAAAACTCAAGCAGTTATTTTCAAGTGTAGCACACCTCCTCCTGGGTCACACTGTGAACCTCACCTCTAAGGGTCTGCCAGGACTTCAGTCTAGTCATAGGTCTAGAAGCAAACAGGGGTACCGGTGGTGTCTCCTGAGGAGAATCAACATTAACTTGCCTGGCAACTGCCTCAGGGGAGGCCATCACTGTTGCCTCAGGCAGTGCAGGGTTTATCTCCTCAGACAAAGGTGGAAAGGCTGATGGCAGCGTAGGTCAGGGAGGGGATATTACCACTAGTGGGGATGGGGAAGCTGTTTCTTCTGGCAAAAAAAGGTTCATCAGAATTTACAAACTCAGTGTCCCAGCTTCATCAGGGTCCTCCCACACGTCCCCATTCCAAGTTGCAGGGTCCCATTCTTTTCCAATCAATACCATCACTTTAACAGTAGACACCTGGCGAGGCTGTGCATGCTTCTTTCGTTGCAGGTCAACCACTCACATGATGAGAACTTGTGTCTGTTTTTCCACAATTTCAGCTCTTTCTCTACAGGAGATAAGACTCTCACTCAGGGAAATCTTAGCAGATTTGAGGCTCAGGATCTGCTTCTGAAGCCAGGAGTTACAATCCCTGAATTCATCATTTTCTTTTATCACTTTGTCCAGTGAACTTAGGAGCAACCAACCAACTTCATTATGTTTCTGGGTTCTCCAACTTGGCCAAAGTTATTATGCATGGAGTCACTAAACTCTTTGCCTCTCATGAGCAGTGAATCAGGAGTGTCAAATGCATTTATTTTGCATAACTCTCTCAACAGTTCATGTCAAGGACTATCAGTGCCTCCATACTATTAGAAGTAGAATCCTTAAGATTTGGGGGTCTAGTCATATTAAGCAGCCAACTCCAGAAAGCCCAAAACCAATGAAAGAACTCCATCCTTAATATTCTGTTCCTCTGGAACCACTCCTGGTACCAAAATCTGTATTAGTCAGGGTTCTCTAGAGGGACACAACTAATAGGATATATATATATATATCAGTTTATATATGGGATATATATATATATATATATATATATATATATGGGAGTTTATTAAGTAGTATTAATTCACACAATCACAAGGTCTTACAATAGGCCGTCTGCAAGCTGCGGACAAGGAAGCCAGCCCAAGTCCCAAAGCTGAAAAACTTGGAGTTTGATGTTCAAGGGCAGGAAGCATCCAGCAAAGGAGAAAGATGTAGGCTTGGAGGCTAAGCCAGTCTAGCGTTTTCACGTTTTTCTGCCTGCTTTATATTCTAGACATGCTGGCAGTTGATTAAATGGTGCCCACCCAAATTAATGGTGGGTCTGCCTTTCCCAGCTCACTGACTCAAATGTTAATCTCCTTTGGCAACACCCTCACAGACACACCCAGGATCAATACTTTGCATCCTTCAATCCAATCAAGTTGACACTCAGTATTAACCATCATAGGTGGTATAGCCAAAATCCCCAGTGGAAGACAGAGACTTAGATGAGAATTCCTTATTCATAAAATAAGGCTTCAAAAAGTTGCTTTAAATTACTGCCTGAACCTATGCCTTACAAGAGACTGTTGGCTTAGGATGAGGATTGCCTAGTGACTACTGGTAAGTCAAGCCACTCACTGGTTGTGTGACTGATTTGCAATATCCCCAATGTTATAATAGAAAAGTAGCTCTAGGCTGCTAATATCAATCTCCTTCTTTTGGGCTTAAGGATGCAGGGAGAAGCATTTGCAAATCTCTCTGCAAAAAGTTGGTGAACACATAGGAAAAAACAGAGAAAGTCCGGGCACGGTGGCTCACGCCTGCAATCCCAGCACTTTGGGAGGCCAAGGGGGGTGGATCACAAGATCCAGGAGATCAAGACCATCCTGGCCAACATGGTGAAACCCCATCCCTACTAAAAATACAAAAATTAGCTGGGCATGGCAGCACATGCCTGTAGTCCCAGCTACTTGGGAGAGTGAGGCAGGAGAATTGCTTGAACCCACGAGGCAGAGGCTGCAGTGAGCCCAGATCGCACCACTGCACTCCAGCCTGAGTGACAGAGCGAGACTCCGTCAAAAAAAAACAACAAAAACAAAAACAAAAAAAACAGAGAAAATATCTTTAAAAATCTCCTACAGCAGCAAAGGCAGGTTGTGGGGAGCCTGCTGCCACATTGTGAGAAGCCATGTGCAGAGGTTGGCATGCTGAGGAGCTAAGACCTCCTGACAACAGGAATGTGAGGGAGCCTTTTTAGAAGCAGACAGGCCAACTTCAGCAAAGCTTTAAAGACTGCAGCCTTGCCACCAGATTCCTGACCCTCAGAAACTGTGAACAAAACTCTAACAGTCTTTCCAGCTGTGGCAGGACATCTTCTTCTGGTAAAAATATTTCCTCAGGGTTGTAAACACTCACAAGTGAAACATGTTTGTCACTTAGTGAAAGGACCAGAGGAGGAACTGCCAGGGAACAGGCGGGAAAGTGAGGTCCTGAGAGAGATGGGTGTGAGCTCTGGGACAGAAGATGCTACCAGAATCTCCCCAGTTCCAGAGTCAGATCATTCTCCCAGACACGGAGTAATGGCTAAATTATAAATACCCACCCATACTTAAAAGTCTTCACTGGCTCAGATAAATGAGCTTGACCTTCAGTATTCTGGGTGATCCACCTCAGGGCCCTCTTTGAGCCTCACCTCAAGTCACACTCTTGCCCTCATGCTTACTCTGAATATTTATAAATCTAGCCCAAAGGACTCTGGGCCCAAAACAAGGTCAAGAACCATAGTCACCTCAAACACAAATGTTTATGGAGCCACCTTCAGAAGAATGGCCATGCACATCAGACATTTCTTCTCATTAACTGTGAGTTTTTCCTCCTTGTCTGCCTCGCACAGGGGCTTCCACTTCAGAAAAACATACATATTTCAACTACTCCTCATATCCATGTATCAGTTGCAAGCTCTGTGATAAAAACACACACACACAAAACAAAACAAAACAAAACAAAACAAAAAAAACCTGAGCAAGTTACTCTGTCTCTCTGAGTTGCAAAGTTTCATCTGCAAAATGAGAACTTATTTTAAAGAGCGGAATATTCTTTTTCTCTCTTCTATCTGCTTGAAAGTCACTAACATTTAAATGCAACTGTCTTTGCAAGCTAATTTATTGACAGCAGTGTGCCACATAGCACTCTCCTTTCACCTCATGACATCTCTCCAAGGTAGCTTCATTATCACCATTTTAAGGATGGAGAAACTGAGCCTAAAAGAGGTTAAGTACTTAGCCCCAAATAATACAGCAACTAAATGATAGAGGTGGTATTTGAATCCACAACTCTCTAACCCCAAGCTTTTAAGCTGAGACTCTTTTCTACAAGCTTAGCGGCCAAGATCATTCCAGCCATGACTTCAGCCCACTTGCTCTCCACTGCACTTCCAATTACAAAACAAAGCATAGAGCAGAAATAACAAAGTTAAACTTCGGATATTGATGTAAATTGGTTCACTCTGATGACCATAACAGCTACCATTTTTAGAGCCATGTGCTGGCCCTATGTTGAAAACTTTGCTAACTTTATCTTACTCCATCCCAGCCATAACCTGTGGAGGAAGGTACCACTAGACTCTTCACAGTAAAAAGAAACTTAGACTCTTTGAAATGAACTAGGAATACAGGTTTCTGTTGAACTAGAGCTAAAGCTTTAAACAGCACCAAAGCAAGCAGGTAATCCAAGATCACCATGTTCTAAAAAATTCTTCTTCAAGGCATTAACAATTGTTACATATTTCACAATGGCCACCTTTTCTGCCAGTGCAGTTAGTTAGACAATCTGTTAAAAGAGCAAAGAAAAACAATGAGCCCAAAGGAGCCCATTGAAGGTGAAATCTCACTCTAGCTACTCTGGCTCTGCCAGTGAGAAACCAGCTTGATGTGAAGCCTGGCCAGGCAGCTGTCCAACACCTGGCACAGCTCTGTATAGCAGTTCATGGCAAGGCAATGCCCAGCAGCCCCCCAAAGTAGGGCCATGGCATCAGGATCCCAGATGGAGCATTGGCAGTAGTCAGTTCATATGTAGTGAGAGACAGAAGAGACATGGATGATTGTTGGAATAAAAGGAAGATAAATAAAGACAGATAGCTTCTTCTGGCCTTCTTTCCAAAAGAATTTAAAGTGGCTTAAATTTATAAAACACAGCAAGATAATATGAAACAGAAGAAAGTGAAAAGAAGAAAGAAGAACAACGCTACCAACAGACCAGAGTCAGACATCAGAATAATGTAAAAATGCATCAATTTCTGAGCAATTTTTGCAAGGTCACAGATGTGGCTCTAAGCTTTCTGGAACAAGGCAAAGAAGAAAATCCGATTCATGCCTCAATTCATCATTTCTCAGATAAAAACAGGTGCAGTGCATGTGAATAATTTGAGCAACAAAATTAAGTAATATTGGATTATAACCCAAACTCTAAAATAAATATCATGCTGACATAAGTGCTGATATAAATATAAATGCTTGGATAAATAAATAAATAAGTAAAAAGAGACAAATCTCTCATAGAGAAGAGCTCCAAATTATTTACATAGATACTCCGCAATCCAGGATATGGAGCACAACTCTTCACTGTGTGGAATGCAAATAGTTACTTCCTTTCAAGTTAAAAAAGAATTTTAGAAACTTGGCAAAAACTACCACAGCCAGGAGATAAAGGTCAACATCAATGGTAATAATTATGTTGATAATATGTACCCTTGACATGAAGTGATTAAAATGGCACTTTACCTCTGTGATCTTCCTCCCAAAACAACCCCAGTGTAATTATGAACAAAAATCAAACAACTTCCAATTAAGCCAGATAGGGTGGCTCACACCTGTTATCCCAACACTTTGGGAGGCTGAGTCAGGAGGATCATGTGAGCCCAGGAGTTCAAGACCAGCCTGGACAACATAGCAAGACCCTGTCTCTACGAAACAGTAAAAAAAATTACCTGGGCACAGTGGCATGCTCTTGCAGTTCCAGCTACTTGGGAGGCTGAGGTGGAGAACTGCTTGAGCTCAGTAGTTCGAGGCTGCAGTGAGCTATGACCACGCCACTGTATTCCAGCCTAGGCAACACAGGTAAACCCTGTCTCAAAACAAAACAAAACAAAAATTCCAATTGAGAGGCATTCTACAAAATAGCTAAACAGTACTCCTCAAAACTGCAATAGACATCAAAAGAGTTTGAACAACTGTCATACTTCAAAAGTTAACAAGTGTTTTCAAGGGCATGGAGAAAAGGGAACCTTGGGCACTGTTGGCCGAAATGTAAAATACAGCCATTATGGAAAATAGTTTGGAGGTTTCTCAGAAAACTAAAAATAGAATGATCATGTGATCCGTAATCCCATTTCTGGGTATATATCCAAAGGAATTAAAATCGGTATGCTGAGGAGATATTTCCACTTCCATGTTCACTGCAGCATTATTCAAAATAGCTAAGATATAGAACCAACTAGGTGTCAATCATCAGATAAATTGATTTTTAAAATGTGGTATATATACACAATGGAATACTATTCAACCTTAAAAGAAGGGGGTAAATCTTTTTATTTGCAACAATGTGGATGAACCTGAGGGACATTATGCTAAGTAAAATAAACCAGGCACAGAAAGACAAACACCACATGATCTCCCTTATATGTGAAATCTAAAAAAGTTAAACTCACAGGGGTAGAAAGTAGAATGGTGGCTATGAGAGGCTGGGGGAAGAGGTGAATGGTGAAAGGAAAGATGTTGATCGAAGGGTAAAAAGTTTCAGTCAGACAGGAGGAAAAAGCTATAGTGATCTACCGCATGGAACGGTGACTATAATAAATAATGATGTATATTTCAAAATTGCTGAAAGAGTAGATTTTAAATGTTTTCACCACAAAACATAAGTATATGAGGTGATTTGTAAATTAGCCTGATTTAATTATTTCACATTGTAAACATATATTAAAACTTTGTATTGTACTCAATAAATATATGCATTATTTGTCAATTAAAAATAAAATTAAAATGAGGAAATCAATTAATCTTTTAAAAAAAACTGTCACAGCCAAGAGGAACCTAAAGGACAGGATGACAAACTATAATGTGGTATATACTGCATGGGATTCTGGAGCAAAGTAAAGGCATTAGGTAAAAACCTAACTAGGACATTTGAATAAAGTATGGACTTCAGTTTATATGTATATATCAATGTTGTGTCATTAATTGTAACAAATGTACCATACTAATGTAAGATGTTATTAACCCTGGAAACTGGATATGGCATATATGGGATTCTGTATCAATCTTCATATATTTTATGTAAATCTAGAACTGTTCTTAAATAACAGTTTATTGCAGGGAAAAACCCTACTATGCCCCACAATTCCACTCCCAGGTGTAAACTAGGTATTTACCCAAGAATTGAAAACAGGTACTCAAGTGCATGCACATGTTTATTCACAGAAGCACTATTTGCAGTAGCCAAAAGGTGGAAACAGCTCAGATGCCCATCATCAGATGAATGGATAAACAAACTGTGGTCTGTACATACAATGGAATACTACCCATACATAAAAAGAAATGAAGTACTGATACATACTATAACGTTGATGAACCTCAAAAAGATAATGCTAAGTGAAAGAAGCCAGACACAAAAGGTCACATTTTGTAATGCCTTTGTTTGCATGAAATATTCAGAATAGCTGTAGGTATAGAGACAGAATGCAAACTGATGATTGTCAGGGACTCAGAGGAGAGGAAACGGGGATAAAATGCTTAATGGATATGAGATTATCTTTTGGAGAGGTGGAAATGTTATATAACTAGATGGAGGTGGTGATTATACAACATGGTGAATGTACTAAATACCATTGGATTGCTCACGTTAAAATGGTTGATTTTGTTAGGTGAACTTCAATGAATTTTAAAAAGAGAAAGAGGAACAAATATTTTCTATCTCAAAAAAAAAACCTCAAAATATTCTAAAACATATGAAGAAATATTTAAGGAAAATAGAAAACAAAACCCACAATTGCAAAATAAATTATTGCAAGGAAAATAAATTCTTAGAACCTTTATCTGTGAAACAATGCATTCACAGAGATTAACACAGAAATAATCTCATACAAAAATAACAAATTTTAAAACAAAATAAGATACAGCTGAAACAACCAAATAGATATGAAAAAGAATTAATTAAATGCTTTCAAAGTTGAAATATAGTCATTGAAATAAAAAATGCAATCAAACTTAAAAATAAACTCAGACAAAGAGACAATTAGTAGTGGGGAATTCACCCAGAACTTGGAAAGATAATGAAAATAAAGAGCAAATAAGGAACAAGAAAAACAGATTGAGAGTGACCTCAGGTGTGTTTAGTGAGAGGTTCAGAAAAAAAAAAAAAAAAAAAAACAGAAGGAATGGTGAAGAGGCAATGATTAAGAATATTCAAGAATTAAAAACTGAAACTCCCAGATCAAAAATTAAATTCAAATATGATGTTAAAAAATAGATGTATTATAGTGAAATTTCAGAACTTCCTGATAAAGAAAAACCTCAGAATAAGTTAAAGACTATCTACAAAGGAATGACAGTTCAGCTAAAAGCTGACTTATCCACAGCAATTATAGCTACCAGAAGTTTGTAAAGTAATATCAGCAAAACATTTTAGAAAAATAACTGAATGCTATACACATCATTCAAAGGTAAAGGCGAAATAAAGACATTTTCATATGCAAAAGAGTTTAATGGAGCTTATTATCTACAGACCTTCGCATACACATGTAATAAACACTGTTAAAAGAGTATGCACCTCATCCAGATCAATGATGAGCTCAGAGGGAAAAGCCTTTTAAATAAGGGGCTGGAATAAAACAACACTAAATACAGAAAACAATTTTTTAACAATAAGCTAACAAATTTTACCAACTACTGACTATAATATCAAATGACAGCTAATGATGGTTGTTTTTTAAAAATTGGAACTAAAATCTTGATAATAATAAAACCATAGAAACAAGTCTAAGTAAATCTATTAGTAATTCCAAAAATGTAAATGGATTAAAATACCTAAGAGAAAAAACTATTAGATTTGATTTTTAAGATACACCCAGCTATAGCCTAGTTACAAGTCTTAAATAAAACGAAGGGTTGAAAATAATGGGATGATCAAAAATTATCAAGTAAAATATGAGGCAAAGGGTTTAATAAGGATAAATTATTAAAGGAACACAATAACATCAGTATAAAATAACATGAACTTGTATTTTTCTACATCAGACAGAATATTGTAGGCTATGCTACATAATAAGTTATACTGGCTTCACAAACAAAGGCTTTATTTCTCACTCACATGAAGTCCTAGCCAAATTTTATAACTCTGCAGACGAGCAGTTTTCCATATGGTGACTCAGAAGTCCTGGCAGTTTCAAACTTGTGGCTCAATCATCTCAACATACAGTTCCTTGGTTGCCAACTGCCAAGCAGTTGGCCAGAACTTGTCACATGGCATGACCCAACTGCTAGGGAGCTGGCAGATGTGATGACACACATGCTTATTCAGTAATATTAAATGTCTCTGTCACAGCAACTAACAAAATGTTAAAATTCATAATGTAAAACTGGACGATGATACAAAAAAAATTAACAGGAAACAATGATAATGAAAGCATTTTAATCTATTTCTAATAGAGGAGAAATCAAACAGAAATAAATGATATTATATGTTGCTTTTAGACATACATACATATAGCGAAATGCTGTTCTAAAAAATGCACATAAATGCTAATCAACACCTTCATTACAGTGGGTTGCATCTCAGGAAGAATTAAGGAAAGCAGAATTAGAAAAGGCTATACAACAAGTTTCAACATTACTTGTAATACCCTATTTCTTCATACTGGATACATGATACTATTTATACTATTCTTTACTACTTTCTATATATTTGAAATAGTTCATATTAATTTTTAAAAGAATAACAAATGGCTGCAATAGTTGTCTATGATGTAAGAAATTATCCCAAACGTAATAGCTTAAAACAATATACATTTATTATCGCACAGTTTCCATGGGTCAGGAGTCAGGGCAAGGCTTAGTTGGATGGTCATTCTCACAAGGCTTCAAAGTGTTGGCCAGGCTGGAGTCTCATCTGAGGCTCAGGAACCTCTTCCAAAGTCACTTGATTGTTGACAGAATTTATTTCTTTGCACCTGTTGAATTCATGGTGACTTGCTTTTTCTTTTTTTTTTTTTGATTTTATTATTATTATACTGAAGGGTGACTTGCTTTTTCAAGGTCAGCAGAGGAATCTCTGACTTTAGTCAGCTAAATTGTGTATAAAGTAACAATCATTATCTTTGCCATATATTGTAGCCTAATCAAAAGAGTGACTATATCATTATATTCAAAAGTCCTTCTCACACTCAAGGGGAGATTATTCAGAGCATGTGTACCAGGAAGCAGGAATCTTAGGAGCCATCTAAAATTCTACCTACTATAGTCCCTTAGGAGTCTCATAATCTAGTGGAAGACATAGACATAAGGACAAAGGTTTAAAGCAATGTGAGATAAGCTATATTAGATATGTGTCTTCTTTTGGGTCCCCCAAAAGCTGACCTAGATAGAAGACCTTAGGTGCAGTTTATTTGATGTGATTCCAGGAAGTATATGTGAGATGGGGAATGGAGAAAGGCCAATATAAACAGTACGTTAACGAGCACAGTACTGTGGGCACTGGGGCTAAATCCCACTGTGAACCCTCTGAGAACCATATGAAACATGCTTCATATTTATCTCACTGGTATATGGAAAGCCTCAAGCATCTTATCCACTGACTCTGGTCCCCTGTTGGCTGAGGCTCTCTCTCACTCTTCTAGGTTGTCACTGTGCATGGTAAGTTTCTATGGTGCCAGATAAATCCTTCAGACAGTGAGGCACAGAGGCACAGAGGCACAGATGCTTAAAGTGGGAATTGATCAGCATGCCAGAAACTCTACCCCACATGCAGGGATCTCAAAGCTGGACATGTAACAATATGGGGTGGGACATTAAGAACATCTGTCACAATGTGTGTATTAGGTAAATTAAGACTTGCTGCTATAACAGATAAACATACAAATCCCAGTGGCTTAATATGATGACATTTTATTTCTCACATAGAATTCAATCAGTAGGACAGTGAAGCTTTGGCAGGGTGAAAGAGTGACTGATGTCTTCCTTGCAAACGTTCAGGAACACTGCTACCTGCATCTTCAATACATGGCCCCTAAAGATTCCTTATCTGTATAAGCAAACAACTAACAGACAGGAGAAGAGAGAGAAGTAGATTGTGTGGAAGAAAAGTGTGAGATGGCATGGCTTCACCAAAGCACAAGGGAGCTTGAGTAACGTAGTCTAGTTGTATGCCCTTTCAAAAAAGAAATAGATCAGTTGAACAGGGTTGCATGCTACCCTGTTCAACAGGGTGTGAGAGGCAATTAAGTTAGCCTGGAATGCTCAGGAAAGACTGTAAAGCATAGGTGACCTTTAGGTTAAATCTTGAAGAAAGATGTGGTGATTAATTTTATGTATCAACTTGGCTGGGTCATGGGGTATCCATATATTTGGTTAAACATTATTCTGGGTTTGTCTGTTAGAGTGATTCTGAATGAGATTAACGTTTGAATCAGTAAACTGAATAAAGCAGATGGCTCTTCCCAATGTGGGAGGGCCTTATCCAGCCCACTGAAGGCCTGAGTACAACAAAGAGGCAGAGTAAGAAAGAATTTACTCTTTACCCAACTATCTTTGAGTTGAGACATCAGTCTTCTCCCTTGACACTTGACTTAGACAGAAACTTACACTCCATCAGCCCTCCTGGGTCTCAAGTCTTCAGACTCAGACTATACCTATCATCTGCAACTTGTTGACTGCAGATCCTAGAACTTCTCAGCCTCCAAAACCATGTTAGCCAATTCCTTATAGTAAATCTGTATATCTATATCTATTAATATACATAAATCCTACTGATTTTGTTTCTCTGGAGAACCCAGATTAATACAGAAGGTTAAAAATGTGTCATAGAATTAACAAGGAATAAAAGCATTTCAGTCAGAGCAAAAAACAATATGGACAGAAGAACAGCTTAGAAGAACACAGGCAAGTTCAGAGAACTGAAGTAGATTTGTTTCGACAGGACCCATAGCAGGTGTGGTTATATGGAAGAAGAATCTGGAAATGTGGGCAGGAACCTGACAATAAGACTCCTCATTTTACACTGTGAAGGAAATAAAAGGCTAGAGAATTTAAAACAAAAGTATAAAGCATTTTATGATACTACTTTAGCAACCTCAAGAAAGATGCTGTATAGGAGCAAGCAAAAGGATTTTCTGCTAAATATTGTTAAGTATCACCTGTCTTGAGCTCTAGGACATTTAACGAGGAAAGATGATGCATTCAGTCAAAAGTGCCTGAGCTTGAAGTCAGGCAGGCTTGAGTTTAATGGTACCTGGCAAGTTTGCTATGAGAATCAAAGGGTTTGCATGTAAAGCTTTTAGCACAATGTATGACAAAGAGCATGCGCTCAAAGAAAAAAATTAGTTCCTTTCTTCTCTAAGCAACAAAATAAATAGCATGAGTTTATCTGAGAACCAGAGAAAAAAATTTGAATTAGTAGAAACTCTGACTTTTGGACACTGCTTGATATTGCTAATACTGTTTGTGAATAATTATGCCCTGTAAAAGGAATAACCAAAAAACTTTGAATGTGTAGACGAGATATGCAGACTCAGTAATCCCAGCCCAAGTGCTTACAGGTATATACCAGCTGGGTGTCAGAAATGTGCAACAGACTATCTAAAGAAGGGTAATAATACTGAGCCCTAACATTAGTATTGAGAAACATTGACAATTCATAATAGTCAAAGTAAAACATAGCAAGGAAATGCTGTCACATTGAAATTATTTAACTCTACATTAACCAGCTGCCTAAATATATTTCTTATGTTCTATTCACTTTTTAATGAAATGTTTGTCTCTTAATAAGTTTGCATTTCATAATTAGATATATAATATTCATGCCTTGTGATTTCCCACAGAGAATTTACAATTTATTAATTACGATTTATAAAAACCAATGTATTCTGTGTGTTTAGTTTCTAAATATATTTTTAAAAATGTATTTAAGGCATGAACAAACTTCCATACAGTGAAAATCTGTAGGAGAAGATAAACTTTATTTGATAATTCACAACCCAAATGAATAAAGGCTATTTGTTAAAAAAAAAAAAAAAGAAAAGCTAACTCAAACATTTACAATGAATAGCGTCTTTTTTGTATAAATCACTTTTGTGTTACTATTATGCCACATCCTTATTTACTTTTACTCTGCTTACCAAATATTACATAATATAGTTTCTTTAAAAGCTTCCAATCCCTGGAGCAGTGGAGCCCTGGTTCTCAACCTTGGCTGCACCTTTGGAATCATTAGGGGACCTTTTTAAAAATACTCATTACCTAAGTTTCACCTCAGATCCATTGTAAAAATTTTAAAAAAAAATTGAGAGTGGAACCTAAGCACAAGAATTACTTTTAAAATCTCCAGAGATTGTAGAGAAATGTGCAGCTTGCATCAATCCCCATTCACACTGCCACTATACCATTCAGGCCTTCAGTATCACATACCTGGACTCTTGCAAGAGCCACCTAACAAGTCTTCTCACTATCCTACTTCACCATTGCCAGATTAAAAGTACCCTTAAAATGCACTTATCAAACTTAACATGCTTACTGAGGGTCTTGTTAAGATTTTAAGATGAAGGCGCTAATTAAGTTGATCTTGAGTGCAGGTTGAGATTCTACATTTCTTTCAAGTTCCCAGGTGATGTTTATGCTGCCGAGCCAAAAACCACAAACCACACTGATTTATGTTTTCCAGTCATAAAGAAAACTACTGGTACCACTTCCTAATTCTAGATACTTTTTCAGCTTTTTTTCTTGGCTTTATTTCACTTGGCATTTTACATTTAAAAAGTGGAATTTTTCTCTTGCTTTTTAGGGAATATCCATGTTAATTAATATGTTTAAGTAAAGACATAACATCCTTGAAGGCTTTAAGCCCTTTGACAGCTCATAGGACAAGTTAGGTGTATAGTAAAGAAATCTGTTCCCCTATGGACACACACAGTAAGATTTAGTATTTTGACCCCTAGTAATGAGAACACTTGGACACAGGAAGGGGAACATCACACACCGGGGACTGTTGTGGGGTGGGGGGTGGGGGGAGGGATAGCATTAGGAGATATACCTAATGTAAATGACAAGTTAATGGGTGCAGCACACCAACATGGCACATGTATACATACGTAACAAACCTGCACGTTGTGCACATGTACCCTAGAACTTAAAGTATAATAAATATATATATATAGAGAGAGAGAGAGTCATATAAACTAAATATATGCCAAAGGTTGACAAATACACCACTAAAATACTTATTTAAAACTATAATTTATGGTGGGTATGAGAAAAAAAGGAGCTATTACAGAAATAGAATTGCAAGATTAGAAAAACACATTCTAGTTGACTTAATCTGAATTCTATAATCTTCTAAGCCATCTATAATTTAAATTTTTAAAAGAATTTCTCATAATAGTCTAGAAATTAGCCATGCTATCTAATAATACATTGCCAGTATTGTGTACTTATTTTAAACATATAGACTATGTTTAACACAGACTATGTTAACTATGGTTAACAATACTGTACAGTACCCTTAAAATGTATTAGGGGGATAAGTCTCCTGTTTTGTGATATTTATATATATACTTATTTGCATGCCTGAAACTTTATACCCATTGAGCAACATATTAGGGGTCTCCAGAAAAACAGAACCAACAGTACACACACACACACACACACACACACACACACACAGAGCTCAATGTATTAGTAAGTTTTGGAGAAATACAGATCATGTTGTGTTCCATTTAAAACCTATTTATTGATGTAGAACATGGAATGTGTCAAAAGTGTTTAATTGCTCCCACTCCCTCCTTTGTATTTTATGTATCATTATTATGAAGACGGGGTGGTAGAAAAAAGAAGGGGGAGGAGAAGAACTGTTGGATATATTACAAAGTCAATGTGTGTGTGTATACGTGTGTACTATTGGTTCTGTTTCTCTGGGAGAACCCTAATATGTTGCTCAATGGGTATAAAGTTTCAGTTACGCAAGATGAAACAGTTCTAGAGATCTGCTGTACAATATTGTGCTTATGGTTAACAACACTGTACAGTACCCTTAAAATGTATTAGGGGGATAGGTCTTGTGCTTTGTGATTTTCACCACAATAATTAAAAGTAGGGGTCTTTACCCATAGGCAAAGCCCATAGACGAGGCCAATATATTTGAACAATGGCAGAGTCACTGAAATAAGCATAAAAACTCCTAAAATAACACCCTTTTAAAAGACAACCCTTACTTAAATATAGAAGTTCCAATGTTTCTAGATTACCCTATTACAGTCATGCATCGCTAAATGATAGGGATATGTTCTGAGAAATGAATCATTAAATGATTTCATCTTTGTGTGAACATCATAGAGTGTACTTACAGAAACATAGATGGTATAGCCTACTACACACCTAGGCTACATGGTATACACAATTGCTCCCAGGCTACAAACCTGTACAGCATGTTATTATGTGGCGCATGACTGTACTTTGTTGGTATTTAAGTTGTACTTTACTATTTGTAGGTTTCATCACTAGAAACTAAGGAGCTTTACATGGACTTTCAAAAGTTTTAAGATTGGATTTTTAAAATGGATATTAACTACTAAATCGTAGGAAGTGCTGTTGTAAGCAGGCAACCACTCTCTATTTTAGGTAACAGTGCCAGATCCAGTATAAATATCATGAGACTTGAAGTTTTAATATTTAGAGTTTTCACCAGAATCACAAATACATCATAAGCTGTTACACCTGGGAAACCCTGACAGTGTAACCTGAGTCTTTCCAGCTTGAAATGAATTACAAGAAATGAAGTAAATTACAAATATGTCCCCAGTCTAAGGTTAGAAAACTCATGAATTACTACACCAAAAGAACCCTCAAGCCCTAGATATTATTTGTAAACCTCATCTATTTTGACATTATGCATAGAACTATTTATAATATCAAAATAATATGATATTTGGGATTTCCCCTTGTAATTCCAGTATTCATAGTAGTTAAAATTTGCTTCTTAAACTACCCTTGAGTAAAAACACACATTAACATGATCATAATGAAGTCACTGGAGGACTGCTGTTGCTTAGGAACATTAAAAAATCTGGCATAGATTGAGTTTATTGTCGTATGAGTCATTGAAATTAGCAATTGGGTGCTTTTCCTTTGACTAGATGTTATATATCAATCTGGCACCTCTAATACTTCCCAGTTACACTGATAAATGAAATCAATTTTATATTACATTATTCAGTATCTGCTGCTTTGCTGCTTATTTTGGAAATAAAATTGTGCCCTTATAAACCTGAAAATACAAACTATGGAAATGTAAAGACAACATACCAAGTGATTGGTTTTCTGTTGTAAATATTTTTACCACATTCTAAGCTTTGCTAACTTTTGTATTGTTTTTATTTCTGTATTTCAAATTTTTCAACTTGAAATAATTATAGAATAACAAAAAGTTGCCAAAGTAGTACAGGTCTCTTGTACCTATCATCCAGATCTCTCTGATGGCAACACCTTACATTACCCCAGTGCATTTTCAGAACCAGGAAACTGATGGCCCAATACAGTGAACTAGACTATAGATCTTACTCAAGTATCACTGGTTTTTGCATGCACTCATTTTTTTGTTGGTTTTATGTACAATTCTAAGACATTTTATTAAATGTGTTTATTTGTCCAAATGGCCATGTGCTTCTAGTTCTCTTTGTCACCTTTCCTCCTTATCAGGGAAAACAAGGAATTGATACATTTTTCAAAGGCTATTGATGCAAGAGCCCTTACTCAAAGAAAAATATGTTGGTGATTTCTGATCACTAACATATTATATGTCCTAGCAATTTACATTTACAGTTGTAGAAATAAATGGCTTGCATTTCAGATTTTCATGAAAAAGATAAGTGTGCTAACTCAGAAATTTATTATGTGTAGCATTAGTTTGAAATATGACATATTAATGTGAAAAATAAAAAAAAACTATATCAACTATTTGTTTTGTCAGCTAACCTTTAAAGTTGTGTACCACATCATTTTTCTCAGATTAGCTCAATGTATTAGTCAGTTTTAGAGAAATACAGATCATCTTGTATTCCATTTAAAACCTATTTATTGATGTAGAACACGGAATGTGTCAAAAGTGTCTAATTGTTCCCACTCCCTATTTTGTATTTTATGTATCATTATTATGATAAAGGGGTGGTAGAAAAAAGGAGGAGAAGAAGAACTGTTGGGTATATTACAAATTGAAACTCAGAAAACAAAGTGAAAATAATGTTTCCTATTTGATTTCAAATACTAGATTAATTATTAGAATAAGATAAAGAACAATTTGACATATTGCTTGGAAGTTTATCTAAGAGGGCAAATCAAATATAACTCCAGATGTAAGCGTAAAAATGACGTTCTCATAGTATACTTTAAAGCTTTTATAATAATCCAGAGAATATATCATATTATTATGACATAAAATGATTCATTCTTAT
This sequence comes from Pan troglodytes, assembly GCF_028858775.2. Classification (NCBI taxonomy): domain Eukaryota; kingdom Metazoa; phylum Chordata; class Mammalia; order Primates; family Hominidae; genus Pan; species Pan troglodytes. Next base: position 88,470,754 of record NC_072411.2, read on the forward strand.
CTCAGGAGAGTATAACGTCATAAACAATTTATTTGCTCAGTCAGTGTATTAGTTTGTTTTCATACTGCTAATAAAGACATACCCAAGACTAGGTAATCTAGAAAGGGAAGAGGTTGGATTGACTCACAGTTCAGCATGGCTGGGGACACCTCAGGAAACTTACAAATCATGGCAGAAGGGGAAGCAAACACACCCTTCTTCAAATGGTGGCAGGAAGAAGTGCTGAGCAAAAGCGGGAAAAGCCCCTTATAAAGCCATCAGATTTATTGAGAACTCACTCACTATCACAAGAAAAGCATGAGGGTAACTACCCCCATGATTAACTTACCTCCCACCAGGTCCCTCCCATGACATGTGGGGATTATAGGAACTACTAATTCAAGATGAGATTTGGGTGCGGACACAGCCAAACCAGATCAATGTCCTAAGACTGGATAAAATGACCTGGTGAATAAGTAACTAGAGAAAGAATGAGGGGCAATAGCCAGGTGCGATGGCTCACGCCTGTAATCCCAACACTTTGGGAGGCCAAAGCAGGCAGATCACTTGAGGCCAGGAGTTCAGGACCAGCCTGGCCAACATGGAGAAACTCCATCTCTACTAAAAATACTAAAATTAACTGGGTGTGATGTCACATGCCTGTAGTCCCAGCTACTCAGGAGGCTGAGGGGTGAGAATCGCTTGAACCTGGGAGGCAGAGTGTAAGGGAAATGGCTGTGCTTTAGTCAGGAGTAGGCTGAGGCAGCCTTCTGGTGCAGCATGACTCAGTGGGTTTGGAGCACAGGTGCACAACCCTGCGCATTATGTAACGACACCACGTGAGGCACATTAGGCGATCACCCACGTGAACTCGTGCTTGGCTCAGAGCCACTATTGTCTGTAAAAGATATAACTACCCTGCTGATGTTGTACACACACCTTGCTCACACCCAGAGAAAGAGTAAAGCCATGTTGAAACTATCTACAATTCCTCAAGTGTTTTTCCAGCTACCCACCACTTGCCCACCAACTTCACTCAGACCTCAGTTAGAACCTGACAATTGGCATCACAAACGGGATCCTGAGGTGAGTGAGCCTTCAGTCCCTGCTGCCTCTGGCTGGGTCATGTGGCCACAACATGGGCTGTGGTACCCAGTGGCAGCTGTGCTGCTCAGATGGGCTCTGGTAGAAACCTGGGTGTTGGTAGCTGGGTCCCTCATGAGCATGGAGAAGGCACTGAAGCAGCTGGAAGTGCAGAGCACCAAGAAGCAGCGAGCTTTTGCTGGCAGAGTTGGATGGGCATTTTTGACTGCACTACAAGAAGTACACACCAAGTCCCTGAGGGATGCAGCACAGGTAAGGGCCCTCCAGGTGCAGGCACAGAGCCTGGAGGCCTGGCTACACAGCTCAGAAAAAGAGTTGAAAGCTGCCATGAATGGGGATTTCCAGATGCAGACAGGGCACCTGGAGACCTGGCTACAGAGCTTGGAAAAGGAATTAGAGGCTGCTGGCTGCTGTGAATGCAGGCCTGGGTCCCTGGTCTCAGCCAGAGATTCCCACTCTGATACGGATGAGGAAGAACCCCCATTGGGAGCTCACCCAGTGGTCTGTCAGAAGGTGGATCATGAACAGCCATTGAGGCCCCAAGGGCAGGCTCAGGGACGTGACACTGTAATGCAACATACTTCATATACTGCCTTTACCCCAACTGAGTTGTGGGAATTAGGAAAGCAGTGCCTCCAGGGTCTAGGGCAACCTCTGCCGGCATGGATGCTTCATTTATGGGAAGAGGGAGCAGATAGTATTTTCTGTTCCACCTCTGAGATGGAAAAGCTAGCCTCAATCACGACTCACCCCTCCCTCCATCAGCAGTTACAGGTGAGCAGGAGGTTGGCACAAGGGCAAGGTGACCACACCCTGATTGAATGGCTATGGGAAGCCACACAAACTGTGGAATGACACTGGTGAAATACCCAAAACCGTGACTAAATGGCAGTCATATGCCGATTTGGTGCAAATCATTGGGCAGATGGGTATGTGGCAGGCTATGTTTGACCTGAACACCCAGGGGCCAGATGATGAATATTTCACCTCCCACATGAGGGATCTCATGTTGGGTTCCATTCCCCGAGTGCCTTTGGCTCCCTAGCTGCTGTCCTCACCCCATATGTAGGGTGCTGCCTACATGAAGTGACCACTGCTATGGCAGCTCTCCGGGAAGTAGAAGGCCATCGGTGGGACCAAGAGGTCTGTGCAGTAAAGAAGGGGAAGATGTTCCGCTTGCGGGGCACCCCCATCCCATGGGAGAAAAGGGGACCCCAACAAGTGACATACTTACAGATGTGGATAGATGTGATTCTGGCCAGAGCTGACCAAGAGAAAATCAATAAGCAGCCCAATGAAGTACTCTTAACTTTGTGGACAAAGTTGTCCCTGGAGCACCAATTCCAGAAAATGCCCAAGGGGAAGGACATTTCTGTGTGACCCGGTCCCACCTGGGAGCTTCAGCTGAAAGACAACTTCCTGCAGCCAGCCGGAAATGTAGAGCCTTTCCTGTTTGATTACGGAGCTGGCCAAGGTGCCCAGCTTGGGAGGACACTGGATGACTAGAGGCCACATGTGGAATTAGCAATCGACTGGTTCCCCACCAATGTACAGTGGGTGTTGCTGCTGGTGGACACTGGCGCAGATCACAGAATTGTTTATGGGGAACCAGATAAGTTTCTGGGCAAACCTGCTTACACTGACGGTTATGGAGGCTGGTTAGTAACAGTGAAACCTGTATCTCTGCACCTTGGTATCTGCCATTTGGCTCCCCATTTAAATACTCTGTGTGTCTATCTCATACCAGAATACATTCTGGGGGTGGACCATTTCCATGGCCTGGTGTTACAAACCATGGCTGGGGAATTCAGACTCTGAGTGCATGTGATGAAGTTGGTGCTGTGTGGACATACACATCACCAGCCTCAGGTCTTGCCACAACCCCAACGAGTTATGTCCACCCAACAGTATCATTTGCCAGATGGGCATACAGAGATAACTGAGACAATTAAAAAGGTGGAGAAGGTGCAGATAGTGCGAGGAACCCACATCCTATATGATTCTGCAATGTTGCCAGCTAGAAAGCCTGATGGAACTTGGCGGATGATGGCAGACTATCAGGAACTGAATAAAGTAACACCCCCTTTGCAAGCAACTGTACCATCAGTCATGGATTTGATGAACATGTATGACAACGGAACTGGGACCTTACCACTATGTAGTGGACTTGGCCAATGCATTTTTCTCCATTGACATTGCTTCAGAGAGCCAGAACAGTTCACCTTCACATGGGACAGGCGACAATGGACTTTTACAATGTTGCCACAGCACTCTGTGCTTGGCCCCACCATATGTCATGGTCTCGTTGCCACGGATTTAGCCACCTGGCAATGTCCAGAAGGGGCCTGCCTATTCCAATATATTGATGATATTATGTTAATCTCTGATTCTCTTGCAGATTTAGAAGGAGCAGCGCCCCTCTTGCAGCAACATTTGGCAGCATGTGGTTGGACTGTCAATAAATCCAAGGTCCAAGGACCTGGATTATCTGCCAAATTTTTGGAAGTTATCTGGTCGAGTAAGACAAAGGCCATCCGAGAGGCTATCATTTATAAGGTTCAGACATACCTCCAGCCCTCTATGGTGAAGCAGTTGCAAACTTTTCTGGGCCTCCTGGGATACTGATGGACATTTGTGCCCCATTTAGCTCAAATGATAAAAAACCATTGCATCTGTTAACAAAGAAGGGCTCTACCTGGGATTCAGATGATGTGGCTGAGACCACCTTCCTGGCAGCCAAGTGGGCTATTCAGCAGGCACAAATCCTATGGGTAGTTGACCAGGGGTGCCTGTTTGAGCTGGATGTGCATGTGACCACAGATGGTTTTGGCTGGGGCCTATGGCAGTGCACAGAGTGGCTGAGAATGCAAGTAGGCTTTTGGCCCCAACTATGGAAGGAAGCTGAGCTGCAGTTTACCTTGACAGAGAAACAGCTAGCAGCTGTATATGCCTCCCTTCAGGCTTGTGAGAGTGTGACAGGACGGGCTGCAGTTGTCATGCAGATGACTTACCTGATAGCGGGATGGGTGTGTTCATGGGTAATGACCTCCTGGACTGGGATGGCACAGACATCCACTTTGGTGAAGTGGGCACCTACTTGGAGCAGTGGAGTACAAGTCCCTTAGCAGCAGAGTTGTAAGAGATCTTGGGACCTGTAGTCCTAATGCAAGATAAGACCATGGGGCCTGAGCCGCATCTAGACTCTGAGCCTTCACCATTTAAGGAAGGGCATCCCCCCTTCCTGATAGGGCATGGTACACAGATGGGTCTAGCCGAGGTGCTACTGCTGCTTGAAGGTGCAGTCCAACCAAGTGCTGACATCATATGGTTTGAAACCAGGTATGGACAAAGTAGCCAATGGGTTGAACTTAGAGCAACAGATGCAATGGTTATTATTATTTGAGCTAAATGGGGCACAAATGTCCATCAGTATCCCAGGAGGCCCAGAATGGCCCAGTATGGATGGTGATCACCAAGGAGGTGACACCTATGGTAATCTGTACCGATAGCTAGGTGGTCTATCAAGGCTTAACCTTGTTGTTAACTACCTGGAAAATACAGAAGTGGCTAGTCAGCCACCAACCCATTTAGGGCCAAGCCATGTGGCAAGACCTCTGGGAAATGGGTCATCATAAAGATAACTATTTATCATGTGTCAGGCCGTATGCCTTTGGCCACCCCCGGCAATGATGAGGCAGATGTCTCAGCCAAGGTCCGATGGTTAGAGTCAGTACCTACACGAGATGTGGCCTTGTGACTACACCGGAAACTTGGACATGCCAGGGGTAAACTGATGCAACAGGTCAATAAATGTTGGGGTCTGTCCCTGCCCACACAAGATATTTGGGAGGCTTGTCAGAAATGCCCAGCTCAGGCATACCCTAAATGGAGGCAGATGCTCAGTGTTACACAAGTGATGATAGGGCAAGTGCCCTAGACTAGATGGCAAGTATACTACATAGGGCCACTGCCGAAGTCACAAGGGTATACCTGTGCACTAACAGCTGTGGACACAGCCACAGGCCTATTGTTCCCCTACCCTTGTAGAGCGGCCAACCAGCAGAGCACCATCCAGGCCCTGCAACATTTATGTGCTAAATGTTCGCCCTCTGGCTGTTGAGAGTGATAGGGGAACACATTTCACTGGACAACAGTACAACAATGGGCACAACAAATGGACATAAAGTGCGGATTCCGTGTGTCATACAACCTGCAAGCTGTGGGTATGATTGAGTGATATAATGAGCTCTTGAAGAATGGGTTATGCTTGCACGTCACAACCCTATCTTTGTGGGGCTGGAGTTCCAGACTGGACCCGGTGCTCCAAACCTTGAATGAACGGGCATGGAAAGGCAGCCTGGCCCTGCCCCCATTCAGTTGCAGGTAAGTACCAATGATGACCTCCTCCGATCAGGTAGGGGGACAAATGGTAACCTGTTGTTGCCTGTCCCAATGCCCCTGAAGGTAGGAGAACAGAAAACCTGGCTGTGGCCATGGACCCTGCAACCACCATCCCCGCCTCCACCAATGCCGGTGGTTGGCCATTGTATCTCCCTGGAGGAGGGCTTACAGTATGACTTGCATGTCACTCCTTGGGTGTTTAAAACAAGGCCCCCACAGTTGACTGTTCATAGGGGAACGGCCAGGGAAGGAACTCTCCTCCAGGGGATATATGTACTGTCTGTGTGGCCTATTATGAGCTCCCCCTGTGACTCTGGTGCAGATACAGGACTCAAAGGAACCATGGCAAGCTGAGAAGGTGTGGTACCATCGCCCAGGGCAAAAGCCCTGGGTGGTTGCATGTTATTCAGGGATGAAAGGTTAGCCTGTATTTTGCCTGAGAGACGTGATTTACCTCTGTTAGTATCTGTGCCTGCTGTGTCATCTTGACCATAAGTTAACATGATCCAACTGCATTGTGGACTGGGCCCACACTTATGCTGAGGTGATCAATGTTTCCAACAGATGGATCTGCACTGCCCTTCCAGAAGCAGCTGCTGTGGATGGCTTACCTTGGCACACACAATCAGGGCCTGCAGATAACTCAACACAGCTGGAGACTTGGGGTCTGATGGCTGACACCTGGAATACAATGCAGCAAGCTTTGGACAAAGGATGCCGCAAAACCCATGGTGCACCTGCCCCCCTTGCTGGCCCATAGTGTTTATGATGGGTGAGGCTGGCTAGTGGGGGAACATGTAGTATCCCTGGCCCAGGCACCATGGTGCATAGAGCAACACCAGGGTAATACAAATGTGGGATGGGTACCCATCACAGCCTGTGAAAAAATAACACGTATCACCACACCAAAGGTGTGGTAGAACAAGCAGCCCCACTAAGGTCAGCTCCAATGGACTTAGTGCCCCCTGGGGGTTTATGGGTCTGTGGGGACACAAGGTGGCCTTACCTATCAGCAGACTGAACTAGACGTTGTACCTGGGGGTGGCCTTATGTACCTGCCATTGTTCTCCCCACATTGCCCAGACACCCACATAACCAGGAAGCACTACACTCTCAGTTTTTGCAAGTTTGACGAGCCCCCTAGTGGTTCTACTCCTTGGCAATGACTATCTCTGGAGTGGCTGTCATAAGCACAAGTTACTGCTCTTGCAGAGCACACCACCCAGGCTCTGAATTACACCCAAGTGGCCCTCATCCTGTTAACACCTTACTGATCAGATCAGTAAGGTGGCGTTGCAAAACCAAATGGCCTTAGACATAATAACTACTGCCCGAGGAGGCACCTGTTCTCTTTTAGGAATATAATGTTGTACCTTTATCGCTGACAATCGGCAGAACATGACAGCAGCCCTGCAACATTTCTCACAAGAGATTAATGGAGTCGAGAGCCTTACTGATGACCCCCTGCAGAGATGGTGGGCATCCTTAGGCTCTGGCCAATGATGGGCCCTAATAGTCGTAAGTAGCATATCTGGTGTCCTAGTAGTGAGCTGTTGCTCTCTGTATTGTTGTTGTGGGTTATGGATTCAGGGCTCTACCCTATGGGCATGTGCCCCTGCCCAGAGGATGCCCTCAGCCTAGGGGGTGGACTGTAAGGGAAATGGCTGCGCTTTAGTCAGGAGTAGACTGAGGCGGCCTTCTGGCACAGCATGACTCAGCAGGTTTGGAGTACAGGTGCACAACCCCCACACATTATGTAACCATGCCACGTGAGGTGCCTTAGGTGATCACCCAGATGAGCTCATGCTTGACTCGGCACCACTATTGTCTCTAAAACGTATAACTACGTTGCTGATGCTGTACATAGAGCTTGCTCATGCCCAGAGAAAGGGTAAAGCCATGTCAAAACTGTCTACTATTCCTCGAGTGGTTTTCCAGCTACCTCCATTTGCCCCGCTGACTCCCCTCAGACATCAGTTAGAACCTGACACAGAGGTTGCAGTGAGCCAAGATCATGTCACTGTACTCCAGCCTAGGTGACAGACTGCTGGTGTATTTACCAGTACTTGTCTATGGTTAATCAGTTAACTCAGCCCATTCATTCATGCAAATCAGCCTGAGGGTGTGATCAACAACCTTCTATGAATAATTGATAGTCTCTTTTGCATGGCTACAAACTATATCCCATGTAAGAGAGATGCCCTTTCCAAATGCAAACCATAGTTCTCGTTATGTAATCCTATAAAAGAAGTCAATGGGTCAGTGAGAATCTACCACTATCAATCTCCATATGCCTCCATGTTTGAATAATGATAGCCTATTCTCTATATGCTCAGCTGTGTCCATGCCATGAATCACAGAAAGTCTTGTTTAAGCAATCATGTGTAGGAGTTTCTTCTCCAATAGCAAATTGGATTTAGAAATAGGTGTATGGTTCCTCTCCATATTCAGACTGATGTACAGGAGATGTGGGGGAAATGCAGAGTAGAGAGCATGAAGAGATATGGAAACATGGATTTCAATCCCTGAGTATTAAAGTAAGCCATAAGTAGCAACCTCACTATCTACTCCTCAGCCCAGGTGATTCTCCATGCCTGAAAACTGAGCGCAGATCCCTCCAGCCAGGTAACAGAGGATATGCACCTTCTTATCTAGTTCCTTCTACCCTATTTTCCAGCCCCCCAATCCACACCATGAGATTCACAAAATGAAACACTCATTCTAAGTCTAGTTTTAATACTGAATATCAAACCTGACCTACCTCAATCAAAAATTGTCTTACCCCATTCCCCAACCCATCCTTCTGCCTTTGATCATTTCAGCTTCTGGCTCCTTCCATGGGGTGCTAGCCTATCCACTCTGGTTTTACATTTCTTCCTCACAGCCAGCCACTTCTACTGTTCCATGTCTCTTTTTCTATTCCTTTCTCACTACACTAAACTCACTTCCTTTTTCCTGTGCCCACCTTGTTGCTATGACAATCATTTATATTGGAAATAAATAGGTCAAAGTCCTTGAAGATTAGTTTTTTGCCTACCCTTCCCTCAAACCTTACACATTCTATTCACTGTCTTTCCTTTTGCCATACTGAATAACTTGTGAGTTGCCTAAATTTGTCATGTTGTTTTTTAGTCTTTTGACTCTTTAAAAAGATACCCTTTCTTCCTATTATGACATTCTCTGCTTCTTCATACTTCTAAAAAGAAAACCTCAAGTCTCAACTCTCCTGGGAATTCATATTTCAATATCCAGACTGGTGGTTCTCAAACTTGGTCTCACATTGGAATCACTTAGAAAGCTTTAAAAATAATATTGGGTCCTGAGCCCCACCCTCTGAGATTCAGATATAACTGGTGTTGGGTGGCGCCTGGAGATAGAGATTTTAGCACCTCCCCAGGTGATTACAATGTGCGACCAAGATTGAGAACCACCGCTGCCCTAAGTGATATGAATGCCCATCTTCTGTAACCTGTATCACTTTACTCGTCATTATCAGCACTTTTTACCTTGCACATTGAATTGTCTTGTAGCAGGACAAGCTGCAGGCAAAACCCCTCAGACAATGGGTTAAAGAAGGAAGAGGCTTTATTCGGACAGGAGCATCAGCAGACTTGCGTCTCAAGAACCAAGCTCCCCGAAGAAAGAGTTCCTGGCCCTTTTAAGGGCTTACAGCTCTAAGGGGTCCACGTGACAGGGTCGTGATAGATTGAGCAAGCATGGGGTGCATGACTAGGTGGGGGTGGTGAGCAAGGCAAGTATTTCTCCATACCATTGTCTGTGATCTATAGATAGCACAAGTGGTTAGGGTGGGGGTTAATCTTTAACCGACAGACCTGGCCAGTGGCGCTGATCAGTCTGTTATTTTTCAGTTTTTACTTCCTCCATTTCTTTGGAGACAGAGGACAGCAGAAGAAATGGCCACTCTCCTCAGTCTATGTACCATATTTTATTAGGTTTTATACCCCAGTGCCTGCATTAGAAAATAAAGGAATCTGGGGTGGGAGAAGGGGGGAGGGATAGCATTAGGAGATATACCTAATGTTAAATGACGAGTTAATGGGTGCAGCACACCAACATGGCACATGTATACATATGTAACAAACCTGCATGTTGTGCACATGTACCCCAAAACTTGAAGTATAATTAAAAAAAAAAAAAGAAACACAAGTAAACCCAAGTGTTCATTTATAGATGAATGGGTAAACAAAATATGGTATATACACATAATGGAGTATTATAAAAAGAAAATAAAGGAATCTTCAACACATGGCTTTTGATGAAATGAAGGAACAAAATTATTTCCTGTTTATACATGAATGTTGTTGCTGCTTAATGAGATAAAATACTTAAGTATCTTGAAAAAAGTCACATAAATTGAGAAGAAAGGAAATGGTACAGTTAGAGATAGGCACAGGATGCCAGGGCGATGACGTGATGCTTAGAGCCAGGAAAAACTTGAAATGATACCAGAGCTATACCCAAAGAATCAGCAGATCTTTTACAAAAGTAACAAAATGAGATAACTGACAGCCACACTTTCTCCCTTGTGTCCTAAAAGTGTCAACATAAATGAATATCTAGAATGGCTCTGGTACCTGCTGTTTCATAATGCTGATGATTTGATAACATGTCAGCACTTTTCAACTTTATCTTCCCCATTTGATCTCAAATCACAAACTTTTTTTTTTAAGTAGTGGAATGTCCTTCATATTAATGAAACACCTGGACTCCTCTCATTTTATCACCCACACTCCATCTTCTTACTCATTTGAAGGCAAACATGAGAAGATTAAAAAGGCAAAAAAAAAATAGAAAAGCAAGTATAGTAAAATAAGCATGAGAATAAATCCTGATGAGCATTGAGAGACTGGATATAATACCTAACATTATTTTATTAGGACACTGTCCAATTAAGATATGTTTAACTTTGGGTAAAGAGTAAGTATAAATTCAATGATCAGATTGTTAGGGAACTTACACCACTTTTGCAAAAAAACAAACCAAGACAATCTGAATTTTAGGTTCATAGTTAGGTGTTATAATAATAAAATTTAGTTTTCATTAACTGTATGATGGCAGTTATAATAAGAAACCAAAGCGTTTGTAGTAAATATTATTTTCAAATTAAAGGAAAGGAAAAATTTGTAAGAAAAGCTGGCCCTACCATCAAAAGTACAATCCCCAAAGCTGTCGGTAAAAATTCAGAAGAATTATATGAGCTTTCAGAAGACCTGGAACTGAAACTGCTGATTTCTAAGATCCCTGTTTTATATGAGTATTGGTATATTAGAAAATTGGCCATGTTGAAAATAATTCTATTTATGGTAGGGCTTTAGGAAGCATGCTATCATTCTGAAGCTAAAAAAGAGAGAGGATTATTTTTCTCTATTTAGGTCAAAGTTGATTTGTTTTGCTCTTTTCTGTTTTGGTATAATCAGGTATTGTTTTTGTTGTTGTTGCTGTTTCTTTGGGCTTTTGAAAATAGTAGATGAAGACAGGTATATGAATTTGTGTTACTATTGCTGACTCTCTAGCAGGCAATTTCCACTTAGGAAAAGGAAATTATCTTGCCAAAGATAAATCCTTAGGATGGAAGCTTATTCTGATGCTTGAAATCACAAACAACAAATATTTACATGAACCATTAAGGTAATACAAAGGAGAAAAGCTGGCCACTAAGACAATAGGAAATGTTGGGAGCTGAAGACAATTGCCAATCTCGTCTCATATAAAGGAATTCAGATTTATTATTAACATTATCATTATAATCTTGTTGGCCGCCATGTGGATCCTACTTTAAATATTTTATATAAGATTCTTCCATAAAATAAATAATTCTTATAATAAAATTGTTCAAAATAGCTCACAGGATAAACTTTTGTTTAGTCCTAAGCAAATTACATCTACTGGCAAAATTAGTTCCTCAGCTGAAATAACTGAGCACACACAATTACACAAAATTTTTTTCTTGTTGCAACATGTTTTCTTAGATTTACCCATTATCTAATATACTTTTCAACTAGAAGGCAAGAATGAAGAAAATTTAGAAACAGAAATAAATATTTATCACATGCTAATATTTCTAGGCTGTATACTAAAATTATTTCATATATTAGCTCATTTAATCCTCACAATAAGATTATAAAGTACATTTATTAATCTCAAGACACACAAGATAGAACTGAAAGTAAAGATGTAAAATGACTTACTTAAAAACCACACTAACAAATAATGAATTTAGGACCGAAAGTGTTTTTCTCATCGTTTTTGTGTCTTATCCAGTCTCTTTCTACAACATCACTTTAAAAAGCTATCCTTAATAAACTGTTGTAATTTTCATGATGACATTCACGTTGTTTGAAAAAGGTACATACATATATTCTAAACTTTATTGCCCAAAACAGTCTTCACTGGCATTGTTTTATTTGATAATTTCTGTGTGGAAACACTAACCAGTGAAATACTTTTACAATATATCAATAAACTTCATTTTTCAACTCCATTGACAGAAAGCAAGCCAACTTTAATCAAAAATGTGAAATAATTTTAGTGATGTAAAATCATATATGCTCTCTTGTGGAAAATAAGAGCAACATTTGGCATCAAGCACTCTGTCATAAAAAATTTGCATTAAAACGTTATTCTAGAAAAATGGGTATTTGTCAATCTCATCCAAATATCAAACACAGGAATAATCCTCAAATCAATTAAATGCTGCTGACTTAAAAAAATAATTGCAGCACATTGCCAACTCAGAATAAGATCCCAATGTCATTGCAATTATGCCTGAAAGCATCTGGACAATGCACATTTCAATGTGTTTAAAAGCCTATTAACATTTTTATTGCAGGATGGCATGACCTCAATTATTCAGTTAGGTTTTTGTGTAACTGTTAAGAGATGTCTCTAGAACATGTGATATGGTTTGGCTTTGTGTCCCAACCCAAATCTTCTCTTGACTTGCAATCCCATAATCCCTATGTGTTGTGGGAGGGACCTGGTAGGACATAATTGATTAATGGGGGCAGATTTCCCCCAATGCTGTTCTCGTGATAGTGAGTGAGTTCTCATGAGATCTGAAGGTTTTATAAAGGGCTCTCCCCTTCAGTAGGCACTCATTTTCTCTCCTGCTACCCTGTGAAGAGGTGCCTTCCACCATAATTCTAAGTTTCCTGAGGCCTCTCCAGCCATGCAGAACTGTGAGTCAATTAAAACTCTTTTCTTTGTAAATTACCCAGTCTCAGGTATTTCTTCATAACAGTGTGAAAATGGACTCATATAATAGGTTTTATTTCACATTTGAAAATAAATATTTTTAAAACTCTGTCTCACTATTTTCTCTGTAAGAATGACTGAGTGTCCAAGAGGTATTCCTAAATGAGAATTTAAGGGCATGGAAAGAGAAAGTACATATATATATACATACAACTCTTAAATGCAGGAGTGGAAAATGATCTCCAAATAGCTTTAAATAGATAAAATATGCATGTTAGGAGAGCAAGAGTAAAGAGTGAGCACTATATCACTTGTTTCCTGGATTTTAAATACTTAAAATACATAAGAAGAGTGTTTAAAATACTTCAAGCGCATGCATAAACACATACACATTCTAAAAGCCTAGAATGACACCTTCATCCTGTCCTTTGCCATAAGAAACTGACCTTTGCACCAATCTAGGTTCCTAGCCCAGAGACAGAAGGGAAAGATATCTCAGCAAAAGATCAAAGTAGCATGTATTTTCCCCTATAGATACTCTCGTTACTTGGATGTTGCTTAAAATGAATCTCTCTCCCACTTACTCTGTTGTCTAGGGCTAACAAGCTTTGTGACGACAGCGGCCAATCCCATTCTCC